>NW_027635257.1:0-36000 GCF_949748355.1 Melanostigma gelatinosum | reverse complement strand
ACTTTGGAAAAAAAAATATTTTTTTAGTTACTTTGGAAAAAAAAATATTTTTTTAGTTTCTTTGGAAAAACAATATTTTTTTAGTTACTTTGGAAAAAAAAATATTTTTTTAGTTTCTTTGGAAAAAAAATTATTTTTTTAGTTACTTTGGAAAAAAAAATATTTTTTTAGTTACTTTGGAAAAAAAATATTTTTTTAGTTACTTTGGAAAAAAAAATATTTTTTTAGTTACTTTGGAAAAAAAAATATTTTTTTAGTTACTTTGGAAATTTTTTTTTTTTTTTAGTTTCTTTGGAAAAAAAAAAAATTTTTTAGTTACTTTGGAAAAAAAAATATTTTTTTAGTTTCTTTGGAAAAAAAAATATTTTTTTAGTTACTTTGGAAAAAAAAATATGTTTTTAGTTTCTTTGGAAAAAAAATTTTTTTTTAGTTACTTTGGAAAAAAAAATATTTTTTTAGTTTCTTTGGAAAAAAAAATATTTTTTTAGTTACTTTGGAAAAAAATATATTTTTTTAGTTACTTTGGAAAAAAAAATATTTTTTTAGTTACTTTGGAAAAAAATATATTTTTTTAGTTACTTTGGAAAAAAAATATTTTTTTAGTTACTTTGGAAAAAAATATATTTTTTTAGTTACTTTGGAAAAAAAAATATTTTTTTAGTTACTTTGGAAAAAAAAATATTTTTTTAGTTACTTTGGAAAAAAAAATATTTTTTTAGTTACTTTGGAAAAAAAAATATTTTTTTAATTACTTTGGAAAAAAAATATTTTTTTAGTTACTTTGGAAAAAAAAAAATTTTTTTAGTTACTTTGGAAAAAAAGTTACTTTTTTAGTTACTTTGGAAAAAAGTTACTTTTTTAGTTACTTTGGAAAAAAAAATATTTTTTTAGTTACTTTGGGAAAAAAAATATTTTTTTAGTTTCTTTGGAAAAAAAAATATTTTTTTAGTTACTTTGGAAAAAAAAATATTTTTTTAGTTACTTTGGAAAAAAAATATTTTTTTTAGTTACTTTGGAAAAAAAAATATTTTTTTAGTTACTTTGGAAAAAAAAAATGTTTTTAGTTTCTTTGGAAAAAAAAATATTTTTTTAGTTACTTTGGAAAAAAAAATATTTTTTTAGTTTCTTTGGAAAAAAAAAATATTTTTTTAGTTACTTTGGAAAAAAAAATATTTTTTTAGTTTCTTTGGAAAAAAAAATATTTTTTTAGTTACTTTGGAAAAAAAAAATTTTTTTAGTTACTTTGGAAAAAAAAATTTTTTTTAGTTACTTTGGAAAAAAAAATATTTTTTTAGTTACTTTGGAAAAAAAAATATTTTTTTAGTTACTTTGGAAAAAAAAATATTTTTTTAGTTACTTTGGAAAAAAAAATATTTTTTTAGTTACTTTGGAAAAAAAAAAAATTTTTTAGTTACTTTGGAAAAAAAAATATTTTTTTAGTTACTTTGGAAAAAAAAATATTTTTTTAGTTTCTTTGGGAAAAAAAAAATTTTTTTAGTTACTTTGGAAAAAAAAAATTTTTTTAGTTACTTTGGAAAAAAAAAAATTTTTTTAGTTACTTTGGAAAAAAAAATATTTTTTTAGTTTCTTTGGAAAAAAAAATATTTTTTTAGTTACTTTGGAAAAAAAAATATTTTTTTAGTTACTTTGGAAAAAAAAATATTTTTTTAGGTACTTTGGAAAAAAAAATATTTTTTTAGTTACTTTGGAAAAAAAAATATTTTTTAGTTACTTTGGAAAAAAAAATATTTTTTTAGTTACTTTGGAAAAAAAAATATTTTTTTAGTTACTTTGGAAAAAAAAAAAATTTTTTAGTTTCTTTGGAAAAAAAAAAATGTTTAGTTACTTTGGAAAAAAAAATATTTTTTTAGTTTCTTTGGAAAAAAAAATATTTTTTTAGTTACTTTGGAAAAAAAAATATTTTTTTAGTTTCTTTGGAAAAAAAAATTTTTTTTAGTTACTTTGGAAAAAAAAAAAATTTTTTAGTTACTTTGGAAAACAAATATTTTTTTAGTTACTTTGGAAAAAAAAATATTTTTTTAGTTACTTTGGAAAAAAAAATATTTTTTTAGTTACTTTGGAAAAAAAAAATGTTTTTAGTTTCTTTGGAAAAAAAAATATTTTTTTAATTACTTTGGAAAAAAAATATTTTTTTAGTTACTTTGGAAAAAAAAAAATTTTTTTAGTTACTTTGGAAAAAAAGTTACTTTTTTAGTTACTTTGGAAAAAAGTTACTTTTTTAGTTACTTTGGAAAAAAAAATATTTTTTTAGTTACTTTGGGAAAAAAAATATTTTTTTAGTTTCTTTGGAAAAAAAAATATTTTTTTAGTTACTTTGGAAAAAAAAATATTTTTTTAGTTACTTTGGAAAAAAAAATATTTTTTTAGTTACTTTGGAAAAAAAATATTTTTTTTAGTTACTTTGGAAAAAAAAATATTTTTTTAGTTACTTTGGAAAAAAAAAATGTTTTTAGTTTCTTTGGAAAAAAAAAAATTTTTTTAGTTACTTTGGAAAAAAAAATATTTTTTTAGTTTCTTTGGAAAAAAAAAATATTTTTTTAGTTACTTTGGAAAAAAAAATATTTTTTTAGTTTCTTTGGAAAAAAAAATATTTTTTTAGTTACTTTGGAAAAAAAAAATTTTTTTAGTTACTTTGGAAAAAAAAAAATTTTTTAGTTACTTTGGAAAAAAAAATATTTTTTTAGTTACTTTGGAAAAAAAAATATTTTTTTAGTTACTTTGGAAAAAAAAATATTTTTTTAGTTACTTTGGAAAAAAAAAATTTTTTTAGTTACTTTGGAAAAAAAAAAAATTTTTTAGTTACTTTGGAAAAAAAAATATTTTTTTAGTTACTTTGGAAAAAAAAATATTTTTTTAGTTTCTTTGGGAAAAAAAAATTTTTTTTAGTTACTTTGGAAAAAAAAATTTTTTTTAGTTACTTTGGAAAAAAAAAATTTTTTTTAGTTACTTTGGAAAAAAAAATATTTTTTTAGTTTCTTTGGAAAAAAAAATATTTTTTTAGTTACTTTGGAAAAAAAAATATTTTTTTAGTTACTTTGGAAAAAAAAATATTTTTTTAGGTACTTTGGAAAAAAAAATATTTTTTTAGTTACTTTGGAAAAAAAAATATTTTTTAGTTACTTTGGAAAAAAAAATATTTTTTTAGTTACTTTGGAAAAAAAAATATTTTTTTAGTTACTTTGGAAAAAAAAAAAATTTTTTAGTTTCTTTGGAAAAAAAAAATGTTTAGTTACTTTGGAAAAAAAAATATTTTTTTAGTTTCTTTGGAAAAAAAAATATTTTTTTAGTTACTTTGGAAAAAAAAATATTTTTTTAGTTTCTTTGGAAAAAAAATATTTTTTTAGTTACTTTGGAAAAAAAAATATTTTTTTAGTTACTTTGGAAAACAAATATTTTTTTAGTTACTTTGGAAAAAAAAATATTTTTTTAGTTACTTTGGAAAAAAAAATATTTTTTTAGTTACTTTGGAAAAAAAAATATTTTTTTAGTTACTTTGGAAAAAAAAATATTTTTTTAGTTACTTTGGAAAAAAAATATTTTTTTAGTTACTTTGGAAAAAAAAATATTTTTTTAGTTACTTTGGAAAAAAAAATATTTTTTTAGTTACTTTGGAAAAAAATTAATTTTTTTAGTTACTTTGGAAAAAATAATATTTTTTTAGTTACTTTGGAAAAAAATATATTTTTTTAGTTACTTTGGAAAAAAAAATATTTTTTTAGTTACTTTGGAAAAAAAAATATTTTTTTAGTTACTTTGGAAAAAAAAATATTTTTTTAGTTACTTTGGAAAAAAAAATATTTTTTAAATTACTTTGGAAAAAAAATATTTTTTTAGTTACTTTGGAAAAAAAAATAATTTTTTAGTTACTTTGGAAAAAAAGTTACTTTTTTAGTTACTTTGGAAAAAAGTTACTTTTTTAGTTACTTTGGAAAAAAAAATATTTTTTTAGTTACTTTGGGAAAAAAAATATTTTTTTAGTTTCTTTGGAAAAAAAAATATTTTTTTAGTTACTTTGGAAAAAAAAATATTTTTTTAGTTACTTTGGAAAAAAAATATTTTTTTTAGTTACTTTGGAAAAAAAAATATTTTTTTAGTTACTTTGGAAAAAAAAATGTTTTTAGTTTCTTTGGAAAAAAAAATATTTTTTTAGTTACTTTGGAAAAAAAAATATTTTTTTAGTTTCTTTGGAAAAAAAAAATATTTTTTTAGTTACTTTGGAAAAAAAAAAAAAATTTTAGTTTCTTTGGAAAAAAAAATATTTTTTTAGTTACTTTGGAAAAAAAAAATTTTTTTAGTTACTTTGGAAAAAAAAAAATTTTTTTAGTTACTTTGGAAAAAAAAAATTTTTTTTAGTTACTTTGGAAAAAAAAATATTTTTTTAGTTTCTTTGGAAAAAAAAATATTTTTTTAGTTACTTTGGAAAAAAAAATATTTTTTTAGTTACTTTGGAAAAAAAAATATTTTTTTAGTTACTTTGGAAAAAAAATATTTTTTTAGTTACTTTGGAAAAAAAATATTTTTTTAGTTACTTTGGAAAAAAAAATATTTTTTTAGTTACTTTGGAAAAAAAAATATTTTTTTAGTTACTTTGGAAAAAAAATTATTTTTTTAGTTACTTTGGGAAAAAAAAAATTTTTTTAGTTACTTTGGAAAAAAAATTATTTTTTTAGTTACTTTGGAAAAAAAATATATATTTTTTAGTTACTTTGGAAAAAAAAATATTTTTTTAGTTACTTTGGAAAAAAAAAAAAAATTTTAGTTACTTTGGAAAAAAATTATTTTTTTAGTTACTTTGGAAAAAAAAAAATTTTTTTAGTTACTTTGGAAAAAAAAATATTTTTTTAGTTACTTTGGAAAAAAAAATATTTTTTTAGTTACTTTGGAAAAAAAAATATTTTTTTAGTTACTTTGGAAAAAAAAATATTTTTTTAGTTACTTTGGAAAAAAAAAATTTTTTTTAGTTACTTTGGAAAAAAAAATATTTTTTTAGTTTCTTTGGAAAAAAAAAATTTTTTTTAGTTACTTTGGAAAAAAAAATATTTTTTTAGTTTCTTTGGGAAAAAAAATATTTTTTTAGTTACTTTGGAAAAAAATATATTTTTTTAGTTACTTTGGAAAAAAAAATTTTTTTTAGTTACTTTGGAAAAAAAAATATTTTTTTAGTTTCTTTGGAAAAAAAAATATTTTTTTAGTTACTTTGGAAAAAAAAATATTTTTTTAGTTACTTTGGAAAAAAAAATATTTTTTTAGTTACTTTGGAAAAAAAATATTTTTTTAGTTACTTTGGAAAAAAAATATTTTTTTAGTTACTTTGGAAAAAAAAATATTTTTTTAGTTACTTTGGAAAAAAAAATATTTTTTTAGTTACTTTGGAAAAAAAATTATTTTTTTAGTTACTTTGGGAAAAAAAATATTTTTTTAGTTACTTTGGAAAAAAAATTATTTTTTTAGTTACTTTGGAAAAAAATATATATTTTTTAGTTACTTTGGAAAAAAAAATATTTTTTTAGTTACTTTGGAAAAAAAAAAAATTTTTAGTTACTTTGGAAAAAAAAATATTTTTTTAGTTACTTTGGAAAAAAAAAAAATTTTTTAGTTACTTTGGAAAAAAAATTATTTTTTTAGTTACTTTGGAAAAAAAAAATTTTTTTAGTTACTTTGGAAAAAAAAATTTTTTTTTAGTTTCTTTGGAAAAAAAAAAATTTTTTTAGTTACTTTGGAAAAAAAAATTTTTTTTTAGTTTCTTTGGAAAAAAAATATATTTTTTTAGTTACTTTGGAAAAAAAAATATTTTTTTAGTTACTTTGGAAAAAAAAAAAAATTTTTAGTTACTTTGGAAAAAAAAAAATTTTTTTAGTTTCTTTGGAAAAAAAAATTTTTTTTAGTTACTTTGGAAAAAAAAATATTTTTTTAGTTACTTTGGAAAAAAAGTTACCTTTTTAGTTACTTTGGAAAAAAAGTTACTTTTTTAGTTACTTTGGAAAAAAAGTTACTTTTTTAGTTACTTTGGAAAAAAAAATATTTTTTTAGTTACTTTGGAAAAAAAGTTACTTTTTTAGTTACTTTGGAAAAAAAGTTACTTTTTTTGTTACTTTGGAAAAAAAAATTTTTTTAGTTACTTTGGAAAAAATTTTTTTTTTTAGTTACTTTGGAAAAAAAAATATTTTTTTAGTTACTTTGGAAAAAATATATTTTTTTAGTTACTTTGGAAAAAAAATATTTTTTTAGTTACTTTGGAAAAAAAATATTTTTTTAGTTACTTTGGAAAAAAAATATTTTTTTAGTTACTTTGGAAAAAAAAATATTTTTTTAGTTACTTTGGAAAGAAAAATATTTTTTTAGTTACTTTGGAAAAAAAAATATTTTTTTAGTTACTTTGGAAAAAAAAATATTTTTTTAGTTACTTTGGAAAAAAAAATATTTTTTTAGTTACTTTGGAAAAAAAAATATTTTTTTAGTTACTTTGGAAAAAAATATATTTTTTTAGTTACTTTGGAAAAAAAAATATTTTTTTAGTTACTTTGGAAAAAAAAATATTTTTTTAGTTACTTTGGAAAAAAAAATATTTTTTTAGTTACTTTGGAAAAAAAAATATTTTTTTTAGTTACTTTGGAAAAAAAAATATTTTTTTAGTTACTTTGGAAAAAAAATATTTTTTTAGTTACTTTGGAAAAAAAAATATTTTTTTAGTTACTTTGGAAAAAAAAATATTTTTTTAGTTACTTTGGAAAAAAAAATATTTTTTTAGTTACTTTGGAAAAAAAAATATTTTTTTAGTTACTTTGGAAAAAAAAATATTTTTTTAGTTACTTTGGAAAAAAAGTTACTTTTTTAGTTACTTTGGAAAAAAAGTTACTTTTTTAGTTACTTTGGAAAAAAAGTTACTTTTTTAGTTACTTTGGAAAAAAGTTACTTTTTTAGTTACTTTGGAAAAAAAGTTACTTTTTTAGTTACTTTGGAAAAAAAGTTACTTTTTTAGTTACTTTGGAAAAAAAAATATTTTTTTAGTTACTTTGGAAAAAAATATATTTTTTTAGTTACTTTGGAAAAAAAAATATTTTTTTAGTTACTTTGGAAAAAAAAATATTTTTTTAGTTTCTTTGGAAAAAAAAATATTTTTTTAGTTACTTTGGAAAAAAAAATATTTTTTTAGTTACTTTGGAAAAAAAAATATTTTTTTAGTTACTTTGGAAAAAAAATATTTTTTTAGTTACTTTGGAAAAAAAATATTTTTTTAGTTACTTTGGAAAAAAAATTATTTTTTTAGTTACTTTGGAAAAAAAATATATATTTTTTAGTTACTTTGGAAAAAAAAATATTTTTTTAGTTACTTTGGAAAAAAAAAAAAATTTTTAGTTACTTTGGAAAAAAAAAAATTTTTTTAGTTACTTTGGAAAAAAAATTATTTTTTTAGTTACTTTGGAAAAAAAATTTTTTTTTTAGTTACTTTGGAAAAAAAAATATTTTTTTAGTTACTTTGGAAAAAAAAAAAAATTTTTAGTTACTTTGGAAAAAAAAATATTTTTTTAGTTTCTTTGGAAAAAAAAAATTTTTTTTAGTTACTTTGGAAAAAAAAATATTTTTTTAGTTTCTTTGGGAAAAAAAATATTTTTTTAGTTACTTTGGAAAAAAATATATTTTTTTAGTTACTTTGGAAAAAAAAAATTTTTTTAGTTACTTTGGAAAAAAAAATATTTTTTTAGTTACTTTGGAAAAAAAAATATTTTTTTAGTTTCTTTGGAAAAAAAAATATTTTTTTAGTTACTTTGGAAAAAAAATATTTTTTTAGTTACTTTGGAAAAAAAAATATTTTTTTAGTTACTTTGGAAAAAAAATATTTTTTTAGTTACTTTGGAAAAAAAATTATTTTTTTAGTTACTTTGGAAAAAAAATATATATTTTTTAGTTACTTTGGAAAAAAAAATATTTTTTTAGTTACTTTGGAAAAAAAAAAAAAATTTTAGTTACTTTGGAAAAAAAAAAATGTTTTTAGTTACTTTGGAAAAAAAATTATTTTTTTAGTTACTTTGGAAAAAAAAATTTTTTTTTTAGTTACTTTGGAAAAAAAAATATTTTTTTAGTTACTTTGGAAAAAAAAAAAATTTTTTAGTTACTTTGGAAAAAAAAATATTTTTTTAGTTTCTTTGGAAAAAAAAAATTTTTTTTAGTTACTTTGGAAAAAAAAATATTTTTTTAGTTTCTTTGGGAAAAAAAATATTTTTTTAGTTACTTTGGAAAAAAATATATTTTTTTAGTTACTTTGGAAAAAAAAAATTTTTTTAGTTACTTTGGAAAAAAAAATATTTTTTTAGTTACTTTGGAAAAAAAAATATTTTTTTAGTTTCTTTGGAAAAAAAAATATTTTTTTAGTTACTTTGGAAAAAAAATATTTTTTTAGTTACTTTGGAAAAAAAAATATTTTTTTAGTTACTTTGGAAAAAAAATATTTTTTTAGTTACTTTGGAAAAAAAATATTTTTTTAGTTACTTTGGAAAAAAAAATATTTTTTTAGTTACTTTGGAAAAAAAATTATTTTTTTAGTTACTTTGGAAAAAAAATTATTTTTTTAGTTACTTTGGGAAAAAAAATATTTTTTTAGTTACTTTGGAAAAAAAATTATTTTTTTAGTTACTTTGGAAAAAAATATATATTTTTTAGTTACTTTGGAAAAAAAAATATTTTTTTAGTTACTTTGGAAAAAAAAAAAATTTTTTAGTTACTTTGGAAAAAAAAATATTTTTTTAGTTACTTTGGAAAAAAAAAAAATTTTTTAGTTACTTTGGAAAAAAAATTATTTTTTTAGTTACTTTGGAAAAAAAAAATTTTTTTAGTTACTTTGGAAAAAAAAAATTTTTTTAGTTTCTTTGGAAAAAAAAAATTTTTTTTAGTTACTTTGGAAAAAAAAAATTTTTTTTAGTTTCTTTGGAAAAAAAAATATTTTTTTAGTTACTTTGGAAAAAAAAATATTTTTTTAGTTACTTTGGAAAAAAATAATAATTTTTAGTTACTTTGGAAAAAAAAATATTTTTTTAGTTTCTTTGGAAAAAAAAATTTTTTTTAGTTACTTTGGAAAAAAATATATTTTTTTAGTTACTTTGGAAAAAAAGTTACTTTTTTAGTTACTTTGGAAAAAAAGTTACTTTTTTAGTTACTTTGGAAAAAAAGTTACTTTTTTAGTTACTTTGGAAAAAAAAATATTTTTTTAGTTACTTTGGAAAAAAAGTTACTTTTTTAGTTACTTTGGAAAAAAAGTTACTTTTTTTGTTACTTTGGAAAAAAAAATTTTTTTAGTTACTTTGGAAAAAAAATATTTTTTTAGTTACTTTGGAAAAAAAAATATTTTTTTAGTTACTTTGGAAAAAAAAATATTTTTTTAGTTACTTTGGAAAAAAAATATTTTTTTAGTTACTTTGGAAAAAAAATATTTTTTTAGTTACTTTGGAAAAAAAATATTTTTTTAGTTACTTTGGAAAAAAAAATATTTTTTTAGTTACTTTGGAAAGAAAAATATTTTTTTAGTTACTTTGGAAAAAAAAATATTTTTTTAGTTACTTTGGAAAAAAAATATTTTTTTAGTTACTTTGGAAAAAAAAATATTTTTTTAGTTACTTTGGAAAAAAAAATATTTTTTTAGTTACTTTGGAAAAAAATATATTTTTTTAGTTACTTTGGAAAAAAAAATATTTTTTTAGTTACTTTGGAAAAAAAAATATTTTTTTAGTTACTTTGGAAAAAAAAATATTTTTTTAGTTACTTTGGAAAAAAAATATATTTTTTAGTTACTTTGGAAAAAAAAATATTTTTTTAGTTACTTTGGAAAAAAAAATATTTTTTTAGTTACTTTGGAAAAAAAAATATTTTTTTAGTTACTTTGGAAAAAAAAAATATTTTTTTAGTTACTTTGGAAAAAAAAATATTTTTTTAGTTACTTTGGAAAAAAAAATATTTTTTTAGTTACTTTGGAAAAAAAGTTACTTTTTTAGTTACTTTGGAAAAAAAGTTACTTTTTTAGTTACTTTGGAAAAAAAGTTACTTTTTTAGTTACTTTGGAAAAAAGTTACTTTTTTAGTTACTTTGGAAAAAAAGTTACTTTTTTAGTTACTTTGGAAAAAAAGTTTCTTTTTTAGTTACTTTGGAAAAAAGTTACTTTTTTAGTTACTTTGGAAAAAAAAATATTTTTTTAGTTACTTTGGAAAAAAAAATATTTTTTTAGTTACTTTGGAAAAAAAAATATTTTTTTAGTTACTTTGGAAAAAAGAATATTTTTTTAGTTACTTTGGGAAAAAAAATATTTTTTTAGTTACTTTGGAAAAAAAAATTTTTTTTTAGTTTCTTTGGAAAAAAAAAATTTTTTAGTTACTTTGGAAAAAAAAAATTTTTTTTAGTTTCTTTGGAAAAAAAAATATTTTTTTAGTTACTTTGGAAAAAAAAATATTTTTTTAGTTACTTTGGAAAAAAAAAAAAATTTTTAGTTACTTTGGAAAAAAAAATATTTTTTTAGTTTCTTTGGAAAAATTTTTTTTTTTTAGTTACTTTGGAAAAAAAAATATTTTTTTAGTTACTTTGGAAAAAAAGTTACTTTTTTAGTTACTTTGGAAAAAAAGTTACTTTTTTAGTTACTTTGGAAAAAAAGTTACTTTTTTAGTTACTTTGGAAAAAAAAATATTTTTTTAGTTACTTTGGAAAAAAAAATATTTTTTTAGTTTCTTTGGAAAAACAATATTTTTTTAGTTACTTTGGAAAAAAAAATATTTTTTTAGTTTCTTTGGAAAAAAAATTATTTTTTTAGTTACTTTGGAAAAAAAAATATTTTTTTAGTTACTTTGGAAAAAAAATATTTTTTTAGTTACTTTGGAAAAAAAAATATTTTTTTAGTTACTTTGGAAAAAAAAATATTTTTTTAGTTACTTTGGAAATTTTTTTTTTTTTTTAGTTTCTTTGGAAAAAAAAAAAATTTTTTAGTTACTTTGGAAAAAAAAATATTTTTTTAGTTTCTTTGGAAAAAAAAATATTTTTTTAGTTACTTTGGAAAAAAAAATATGTTTTTAGTTTCTTTGGAAAAAAAATTTTTTTTTAGTTACTTTGGAAAAAAAAATATTTTTTTAGTTTCTTTGGAAAAAAAAATATTTTTTTAGTTACTTTGGAAAAAAATATATTTTTTTAGTTACTTTGGAAAAAAAAATATTTTTTTAGTTACTTTGGAAAAAAATATATTTTTTTAGTTACTTTGGAAAAAAAATATTTTTTTAGTTACTTTGGAAAAAAATATATTTTTTAGTTACTTTGGAAAAAAAAATATTTTTTTAGTTACTTTGGAAAAAAAAATATTTTTTTAGTTACTTTGGAAAAAAAAATATTTTTTTAGTTACTTTGGAAAAAAAAATATTTTTTTAATTACTTTGGAAAAAAATATTTTTTTAGTTACTTTGGAAAAAAAAAAATTTTTTTAGTTACTTTGGAAAAAAAGTTACTTTTTTAGTTACTTTGGAAAAAAGTTACTTTTTTAGTTACTTTGGAAAAAAAAATATTTTTTTAGTTACTTTGGGAAAAAAAATATTTTTTTAGTTTCTTTGGAAAAAAAAATATTTTTTTAGTTACTTTGGAAAAAAAAATATTTTTTTAGTTACTTTGGAAAAAAAATATTTTTTTAGTTACTTTGGAAAAAAAAATATTTTTTTAGTTACTTTGGAAAAAAAAAATGTTTTTAGTTTCTTTGGAAAAAAAAATATTTTTTTAGTTACTTTGGAAAAAAAAAATATTTTTTTAGTTTCTTTGGAAAAAAAAAATTTTTTTAGTTACTTTGGAAAAAAAAATTTTTTTTAGTTACTTTGGAAAAAAAAATATTTTTTTAGTTACTTTGGAAAAAAAATATTTTTTAGTTACTTTGGAAAAAAAAATATTTTTTTAGTTACTTTGGAAAAAAAAATATTTTTTTAGTTACTTTGGAAAAAAAAAAAATTTTTTAGTTACTTTGGAAAAAAAAATATTTTTTTAGTTACTTTGGAAAAAAAATATTTTTTTAGTTTCTTTGGGAAAAAAAAAATTTTTTTAGTTACTTTGGAAAAAAAAAATTTTTTTAGTTACTTTGGAAAAAAAAATTTTTTTAGTTACTTTGGAAAAAAAAATATTTTTTTAGTTTCTTTGGAAAAAAAAATATTTTTTTAGTTACTTTGGAAAAAAAAATATTTTTTTAGTTACTTTGGAAAAAAAAATATTTTTTTAGGTACTTTGGAAAAAAAAATATTTTTTTAGTTACTTTGGAAAAAAAATATTTTTTAGTTACTTTGGAAAAAAAAATATTTTTTTAGTTACTTTGGAAAAAAAAATATTTTTTTAGTTACTTTGGAAAAAAAAAAAATTTTTAGTTTCTTTGGAAAAAAAAAAATGTTTAGTTACTTTGGAAAAAAAAAATATTTTTTTAGTTTCTTTGGAAAAAAAAATATTTTTTTAGTTACTTTGGAAAAAAAAATATTTTTTTAGTTTCTTGGAAAAAAAAATTTTTTTTAGTTACTTTGGAAAAAAAAAAAATTTTTTAGTTACTTTGGAAAACAAATATTTTTTTAGTTACTTTGGAAAAAAAAATATTTTTTTAGTTACTTTGGAAAAAAAAATATTTTTTTAGTTACTTTGGAAAAAAAAAATGTTTTTAGTTTCTTTGGAAAAAAAAATATTTTTTTAATTACTTTGGAAAAAAATATTTTTTAGTTACTTTGGAAAAAAAAAATTTTTTTAGTTACTTTGGAAAAAAAGTTACTTTTTTAGTTACTTTGGAAAAAAGTTACTTTTTTAGTTACTTTGGAAAAAAAAATATTTTTTTAGTTACTTTGGGAAAAAAAATATTTTTTTAGTTTCTTTGGAAAAAAAAATATTTTTTTAGTTACTTTGGAAAAAAAATATTTTTTTAGTTACTTTGGAAAAAAAAATATTTTTTTAGTTACTTTGGAAAAAAATATTTTTTTTAGTTACTTTGGAAAAAAAAATATTTTTTTAGTTACTTTGGAAAAAAAAAATGTTTTTAGTTTCTTTGGAAAAAAAAAAATTTTTTTAGTTACTTTGGAAAAAAAAATATTTTTTTAGTTTCTTTGGAAAAAAAAATATTTTTTTAGTTACTTTGGAAAAAAAAATATTTTTTTAGTTTCTTTGGAAAAAAAAATATTTTTTTAGTTACTTTGGAAAAAAAAAATTTTTTTAGTTACTTTGGAAAAAAAAAAAATTTTTTAGTTACTTTGGAAAAAAAAATATTTTTTTAGTTACTTTGGAAAAAAAAATATTTTTTTAGTTACTTTGGAAAAAAAAATATTTTTTAGTTACTTTGGAAAAAAAAATTTTTTTAGTTACTTTGGAAAAAAAAAAAATTTTTTAGTTACTTTGGAAAAAAAAATATTTTTTTAGTTACTTTGGAAAAAAAAATATTTTTTTAGTTTCTTTGGGAAAAAAAAATTTTTTTTAGTTACTTTGGAAAAAAAATTTTTTTTAGTTACTTTGGAAAAAAAAAATTTTTTTTAGTTACTTTGGAAAAAAAAATATTTTTTTAGTTTCTTTGGAAAAAAAATATTTTTTTAGTTACTTTGGAAAAAAAAATATTTTTTTAGTTACTTTGGAAAAAAAAATATTTTTTTAGGTACTTTGGAAAAAAAAATATTTTTTTAGTTACTTTGGAAAAAAAAATATTTTTAGTTACTTTGGAAAAAAAAATATTTTTTTAGTTACTTTGGAAAAAAAAATATTTTTTTAGTTACTTTGGAAAAAAAAAAAATTTTTTAGTTTCTTTGGAAAAAAAAAAATGTTTAGTTACTTTGGAAAAAAAAATATTTTTTAGTTTCTTTGGAAAAAAAAATATTTTTTTAGTTACTTTGGAAAAAAAAATATTTTTTAGTTTCTTTGGAAAAAAAAATATTTTTTTAGTTACTTTGGAAAAAAAATATTTTTTTAGTTACTTTGGAAAACAAATATTTTTTTAGTTACTTTGGAAAAAAAAATATTTTTTTAGTTACTTTGGAAAAAAAAATATTTTTTTAGTTACTTTGGAAAAAAAAATATTTTTTTAGTTACTTTGGAAAAAAAAAATATTTTTTTAGTTACTTTGGAAAAAAAATATTTTTTTAGTTACTTTGGAAAAAAAAATATTTTTTTAGTTACTTTGGAAAAAAAATATTTTTTTAGTTACTTTGGAAAAAAATTAATTTTTTTAGTTACTTTGGAAAAAATAATATTTTTTTAGTTACTTTGGAAAAAAATATATTTTTTTAGTTACTTTGGAAAAAAAAATATTTTTTTAGTTACTTTGGAAAAAAAAATATTTTTTTAGTTACTTTGGAAAAAAAAATATTTTTTTAGTTACTTTGGAAAAAAAAATATTTTTTAAATTACTTTGGAAAAAAAATATTTTTTTAGTTACTTTGGAAAAAAAAATAATTTTTTAGTTACTTTGGAAAAAAAGTTACTTTTTTAGTTACTTTGGAAAAAAGTTACTTTTTTAGTTACTTTGGAAAAAAAATATTTTTTTAGTTACTTTGGGAAAAAAAATATTTTTTTAGTTTCTTTGGAAAAAAAAATATTTTTTTAGTTACTTTGGATTTTTTAGTTACTTTGGAAAAAAAAATATTTTTTTAGTTACTTTGGAAAAAAAATATTTTTTTTAGTTACTTTGGAAAAAAAAATATTTTTTTAGTTACTTTGGAAAAAAAAAATGTTTTTAGTTTCTTTGGAAAAAAAAATATTTTTTTAGTTACTTTGGAAAAAAAAATATTTTTTTAGTTTCTTTGGAAAAAAAAAATATTTTTTTAGTTACTTTGGAAAAAAAAAAAAAATTTTAGTTTCTTTGGAAAAAAAAATATTTTTTTAGTTACTTTGGAAAAAAAAAATTTTTTTAGTTACTTTGGAAAAAAAAAATTTTTTTAGTTACTTTGGAAAAAAAAATATTTTTTTAGTTACTTTGGAAAAAAAAATATTTTTTTAGTTACTTTGGAAAAAAAAATATTTTTTTAGTTACTTTGGAAAAAAAAATATTTTTTTAGTTACTTTGGAAAAAAAAAAATTTTTTTAGTTACTTTGGAAAAAAAATTATTTTTTTAGTTACTTTGGAAAAAAAAATATTTTTTTAGTTTCTTTGGGAAAAAAAAAAATTTTTTAGTTACTTTGGAAAAAAAATTTTTTTTTAGTTACTTTGGAAAAAAAAAATTTTTTTTAGTTACTTTGGAAAAAAAAATATTTTTTTAGTTTCTTTGGAAAAAAAAATATTTTTTTAGTTACTTTGGAAAAAAAAATATTTTTTTAGTTACTTTGGAAAAAAAAATATTTTTTTAGGTACTTTGGAAAAAAAAAAATTTTTTTAGTTACTTTGGAAAAAAAAATTTTTTTTAGTTACTTTGGAAAAAAAAATATTTTTTTAGTTACTTTGGAAAAAAAAATATTTTTTTAGTTACTTTGGAAAAAAAAAAATTTTTTTAGTTTCTTTGGAAAAAAAATAAATGTTTAGTTACTTTGGAAAAAAAAATATTTTTTTAGTTTCTTTGGAAAAAAAAATATTTTTTTAGTTACTTTGGAAAAAAAAATATTTTTTTAGTTTCTTTGGAAAAAAAAATATTTTTTTAGTTACTTTGGAAAAAAAAATATTTTTTTAGTTACTTTGGAAAACAAATATTTTTTTAGTTACTTTGGAAAAAAAAATATTTTTTTAGTTACTTTGGAAAAAAAAATATTTTTTTAGTTACTTTGGAAAAAAAAATATTTTTTTAGTTACTTTGGAAAAGAAAATATTTTTTTAGTTACTTTGGAAAAAAAATATTTTTTTAGTTACTTTGGAAAAAAAAATATTTTTTTAGTTACTTTGGAAAAAAAAATATTTTTTTAGTTACTTTGGAAAAAAATTAATTTTTTTAGTTACTTTGGAAAAAATAATATTTTTTTAGTTACTTTGGAAAAAACGTTACTTTTTTAGTTACTTTGGAAAAAAAGTTACTTTTTTAGTTACTTTGGAAAAAAATATATTTTTTTAGTTACTTTGGGAAAAAAAATATTTTTTTAGTTACTTTGGAAAAAAAAATATTTTTTTAGTTACTTTGGAAAAAAAAATATTTTTTTAGTTACTTTGGAAAAAAAAATATTTTTTTAGTTACTTTGGAAAAAAAAATATTTTTTTAATTACTTTGGAAAAAAAATATTTTTTTTAGTTACTTTGGAAAAAAAAATATTTTTTTAGTTACTTTGGAAAAAAAAATATTTTTTTAGTTACTTTGGAAAAAAAAATATTTTTTTAGTTACTTTGGAAAAAAAAATATTTTTTTAGTTACTTTGGAAAAAAAATATTTTTTTAGTTACTTTGGAAAAAAAAATATTTTTTTAGTTACTTTGGAAAAAAAAATATTTTTTTAGTTACTTTGGAAAAAAAAATATTTTTTTAGTTACTTTGGAAAAAAAAAAAATTTTTTAGTTTCTTTGGAAAAAAAATAAATGTTTAGTTACTTTGGAAAAAAAAATATTTTTTTAGTTTCTTTGGAAAAAAAAATATTTTTTTAGTTACTTTGGAAAAAAAAATATTTTTTTAGTTTCTTTGGAAAAAAAAATATTTTTTTAGTTACTTTGGAAAAAAAAATATTTTTTTAGTTACTTTGGAAAACAAATATTTTTTTAGTTACTTTGGAAAAAAAAATATTTTTTTAGTTACTTTGGAAAAAAAAATATTTTTTTAGTTACTTTGGAAAAAAAAATATTTTTTTAGTTACTTTGGAAAAAAAAATATTTTTTTAGTTACTTTGGAAAAAAAATATTTTTTTAGTTACTTTGGAAAAAAAAATATTTTTTTAGTTACTTTGGAAAAAAAAATATTTTTTTAGTTACTTTGGAAAAAAAAATATTTTTTTAATTACTTTGGAAAAAAAATATTTTTTTAGTTACTTTGGAAAAAAAAATATTTTTTTAGTTACTTTGGAAAAAAAAATATTTTTTTAGTTACTTTGGAAAAAAAAATATTTTTTTAGTTACTTTGGAAAAAAAAATATTTTTTTAGTTACTTTGGAAAAAAAAAATATTTTTTTAGTTACTTTGGAAAAAAAAATATTTTTTTAGTTACTTTGGAAAAAAAAATATTTTTTTAGTTACTTTGGAAAAAAAAATATTTTTTTAGTTACTTTGGAAAAAAAAAAAAAATTTTAGTTTCTTTGGAAAAAAAATAAATGTTTAGTTACTTTGGAAAAAAAAATATTTTTTTAGTTACTTTGGAAAAAAAAATATTTTTTTAGTTACTTTGGAAAAAAAATATTTTTTTAGTTACTTTGGAAAAAAAAATATTTTTTTAGTTACTTTGGAAAAAAAAATATTTTTTTAGTTACTTTGGAAAAAAAAAAAAATTTTTAGTTTCTTTGGAAAAAAAATAAATGTTTAGTTACTTTGGAAAAAAAAATATTTTTTTAGTTTCTTTGGAAAAAAAAATATTTTTTTAGTTACTTTGGAAAACAAATATTTTTTTAGTTACTTTGGAAAAAAAAATATTTTTTTAGTTACTTTGGAAAAAAAAATATTTTTTTAGTTACTTTGGGAAAAAAAATATTTTTTTAGTTACTTTGGAAAAAAAAATATTTTTTTAGTTACTTTGGAAAAAAAATATTTTTTTAGTTACTTTGGAAAAAAAAATATTTTTTTAGTTACTTTGGAAAAAAAAATATTTTTTTAGTTACTTTGGAAAAAAAAATATTTTTTTAATTACTTTGGAAAAAAAATATTTTTTTAGTTACTTTGGAAAAAAAAATATTTTTTTAGTTACTTTGGAAAAAAAAATATTTTTTTAGTTACTTTGGAAAAAAAAATATTTTTTTAGTTACTTTGGAAAAAAAAATATTTTTTTAGTTACTTTGGAAAAAAAAATATTTTTTTAGTTACTTTGGAAAAAAAAATATTTTTTTAGTTACTTTGGAAAAAAAAATATTTTTTTAGTTACTTTGGAAAAAAAAATATTTTTTTAGTTACTTTGGAAAAAAAAAAAATTTTTTAGTTTCTTTGGAAAAAAAATAAATGTTTAGTTACTTTGGAAAAAAAAATATTTTTTTAGTTTCTTTGGAAAAAAAAATATTTTTTTAGTTACTTTGGAAAAAAAAATATTTTTTTAGTTTCTTTGGAAAAAAAAATATTTTTTTAGTTACTTTGGAAAAAAAAATATTTTTTTAGTTACTTTGGAAAACAAATATTTTTTTAGTTACTTTGGAAAAAAAAATATTTTTTTAGTTACTTTGGAAAAAAAAATATTTTTTTAGTTACTTTGGAAAAAAAAATATTTTTTTAGTTACTTTGGAAAAAAAAATATTTTTTTAGTTACTTTGGAAAAAAAATATTTTTTTAGTTACTTTGGAAAAAAAAATATTTTTTTAGTTACTTTGGAAAAAAAAATATTTTTTTAGTTACTTTGGAAAAAAATTAATTTTTTTAGTTACTTTGGAAAAAATAATATTTTTTTAGTTACTTTGGAAAAAACGTTACTTTTTTAGTTACTTTGGAAAAAAAGTTACTTTTTTAGTTACTTTGGAAAAAAAAATATTTTTTTTAGTTACTTTGGGAAAAAAAATATTTTTTTAGTTACTTTGGAAAAAAAAATATTTTTTTAGTTACTTTGGAAAAAAAAATATTTTTTTAGTTACTTTGGAAAAAAAAAAAAATTTTTAGTTACTTTGGAAAAAAAAATATTTTTTTAATTACTTTGGAAAAAAAATATTTTTTCAGTTACTTTGGAAAAAAAAATATTTTTTTAGTTACTTTGGAAAAAAAAATATTTTTTTAGTTACTTTGGAAAAAAAAATATTTTTTTAGTTACTTTGGAAAAAAAAATATTTTTTTAGTTACTTTGGAAAAAAAAATATTTTTTTAGTTACTTTGGAAAAAAAAATATTTTTTTAGTTACTTTGGAAAAAAAAATATTTTTTTAGTTACTTTGGAAAAAAAAATATTTTTTTAGTTACTTTGGAAAAAAAAATATTTTTTTAGTTACTTTGGAAAAAAAAATATTTTTTTAGTTACTTTGGAAAAAAAAATTTTTTTTTAGTTACTTTGGAAAAAAAAATTTTTTTTTAGTTTCTTTGGAAAAAAAAATATTTTTTTAGTTACTTTGGAAAAAAAAATATTTTTTTAGTTACTTTGGAAAAAAAAATATTTTTTTAGTTACTTTGGAAAAAAAAATATTTTTTTAGTTACTTTGGAAAAAAAAATATTTTTTTAGTTACTTTGGAAAAAAAAATATTTTTTTAGTTACTTTGGAAAAAAAAATATTTTTTTAGTTACTTTGGAAAAAAAAATATTTTTTTAGTTACTTTGGAAAAAAAAATATTTTTTTAGTTACTTTGGAAAAAAAAATATTTTTTTAGTTACTTTGGAAAAAAAATATTTTTTTTAGTTACTTTGGAAAAAAAAATATTTTTTTAGTTTCTTTGGAAAAAAAAATATTTTTTTAGTTACTTTGGAAAAAAAGTTACTTTTTTAGTTCCTTTGGAAAAAAAGTTACTTTTTTAGTTACTTTGGAAAAAAAAAATTTTTTTTAGTTACTTTGGAAAAAAAGTTACTTTTTTAGTTACTTTGGAAAAAAAGTTACTTTTTTAGTTACTTTGGAAAAAAAAATATTTTTTTAGTTACTTTGGGAAAAAAAATATTTTTTTAGTTACTTTGGAAAAAAAAATATTTTTTTAGTTACTTTGGAAAAAAAAATATTTTTTTAGTTACTTTGGAAAAAATAATATTTTTTTAGTTACTTTGGAAAAAAAAATATTTTTTTAGTTACTTTGGAAAAAAAAATATTTTTTTAGTTACTTTGGAAAAAAAAATATTTTTTTAATTACTTTGGAAAAAAAAATATTTTTTTAGTTACTTTGGAAAAAAAAATATTTTTTTAGTTACTTTGGAAAAAAAATTTTTTTTTTAGTTACTTTGGAAAAAAAAATATTTTTTTAGTTACTTTGGAAAAAAAAATATTTTTTTAGTTACTTTGGAAAAAAAAATATTTTTTTAGTTACTTTGGAAAAAAAAATATTTTTTTAGTTACTTTGGAAAAAAAAAAATTTTTTAGTTACTTTGGAAAAAAAAATATTTTTTTAGTTTCTTTGGAAAAAAAAAATTTTTTTTAGTTACTTTGGAAAAAAAAATATTTTTTTAGTTTCTTTGGGAAAAAAAATATTTTTTTAGTTACTTTGGAAAAAAATATATTTTTTTAGTTACTTTGGAAAAAAAAAAAATTTTTTAGTTACTTTGGAAAAAAAAATATTTTTTTAGTTTCTTTGGAAAAAAAAATATTTTTTTAGTTACTTTGGAAAAAAAAATATTTTTTTAGTTACTTTGGAAAAAAAAATATTTTTTTAGTTACTTTGGAAAAAAAATATTTTTTTAGTTACTTTGGAAAAAAAATATTTTTTTAGTTACTTTGGAAAAAAAAATATTTTTTTAGTTACTTTGGAAAAAAAAATATTTTTTTAGTTACTTTGGAAAAAAAAATATTTTTTTAGTTACTTTGGAAAAAAAATATTTTTTTAGTTACTTTGGAAAAAAAATATTTTTTTAGTTACTTTGGAAAAAAAAATATTTTTTTAGTTACTTTGGAAAAAAAAATATTTTTTTAGTTACTTTGGAAAAAAAATTATTTTTTTAGTTACTTTGGGAAAAAAAATATTTTTTTAGTTACTTTGGAAAAAAAAATATTTTTTTAGTTACTTTGGAAAAAATATATATTTTTTAGTTACTTTGGAAAAAAAATTATTTTTTTAGTTACTTTGGAAAAAAAAAAATTTTTTTAGTTACTTTGGAAAAAAAATTATTTTTTTAGTTACTTTGGAAAACAAATAATTTTTTAGTTACTTTGGAAAAAAAAATTTTTTTTTAGTTTCTTTGGAAAAAAAAATTTTTTTTAGTTACTTTGGAAAAAAATTTTTTTTTTAGTTTCTTTGGAAAAAAAAATATTTTTTTAGTTACTTTGGAAAAAAAAATATTTTTTAGTTACTTTGGAAAAAAAAAAATTTTTTAGTTACTTTGGAAAAAAAAATATTTTTTTAGTTTCTTTGGAAAAAAAATTTTTTTTTAGTTACTTTGGAAAAAAAAATATTTTTTTAGTTACTTTGGAAAAAAAGTTACTTTTTTAGTTACTTTGGAAAAAAAGTTACTTTTTTAGTTACTTTGGAAAAAAAAATATTTTTTTAGTTACTTTGGAAAAAAAGTTACTTTTTTAGTTACTTTGGAAAAAAAGTTACTTTTTTTGTTACTTTGGAAAAAAAAATTTTTTTAGTTACTTTGGAAAAAAAATATTTTTTTAGTTACTTTGGAAAAAAAATATTTTTTTAGTTACTTTGGAAAAAAAAATATTTTTTTAGTTACTTTGGAAAAAAAATATTTTTTTAGTTACTTTGGAAAAAAAATATTTTTTTAGTTACTTTGGAAAAAAAAATATTTTTTTAGTTACTTTGGAAAGAAAAATATTTTTTTAGTTACTTTGGAAAAAAATATATTTTTTTAGTTACTTTGGAAAAAAAAATATTTTTTTAGTTACTTTGGAAAAAAAAAAATTTTTTTAGTTACTTTGGAAAAAAATATATTTTTTTAGTTACTTTGGAAAAAAAAATATTTTTTTAGTTACTTTGGAAAAAAAAATATTTTTTTAGTTACTTTGGAAAAAAAAATATTTTTTTAGTTACTTTGGAAAAAAAAATATTTTTTTAGTTACTTTGGGAAAAAAAATATTTTTTTAGTTACTTTGGAAAAAAAAATATTTTTTTAGTTACTTTGGAAAAAAAAATATTTTTTTAGTTACTTTGGAAAAAAAAATATTTTTTTAGTTACTTTGGAAAAAAAATATTTTTTTAGTTACTTTGGAAAAAAAATATTTTTTTAGTTACTTTGGAAAAAAAATATTTTTTTAGTTACTTTGGAAAAAAAAATATTTTTTTAGTTACTTTGGAAAAAAAAATATTTTTTTAGTTACTTTGGAAAAAAAGTTACTTTTTTAGTTACTTTGGAAAAAAAGTTACTTTTTTAGTTACTTTGGAAAAAAAGTTACTTTTTTAGTTACTTTGGAAAAAAAGTTACTTTTTTAGTTACTTTGGAAAAAAAGTTACTTTTTTAGTTACTTTGGAAAAAAGTTACTTTTTTAGTTACTTTGGAAAAAAAAATATTTTTTTAGTTACTTTGGAAAAAAAAATATTTTTTTAGTTACTTTGGAAAAAAAATATTTTTTTAGTTTCTTTGGAAAAAATTTTTTTTTTTAGTTACTTTGGAAAAAAAAATATTTTTTTAGTTACTTTGGAAAAAAAAATATTTTTTTAGTTACTTTGGAAAAAAAAAATTTTTTTTAGTTACTTTGGAAAAAAGTTACTTTTTTAGTTACTTTGGAAAAAAAAATATTTTTTTAGTTACTTTGGAAAAAAAAATATTTTTTTAGTTACTTTGGAAAAAAAAATATTTTTTTAGTTACTTTGGAAAAAAGAATATTTTTTTAGTTACTTTGGGAAAAAAAATATTTTTTTAGTTACTTTGGAAAAAAAAATTTTTTTTTAGTTTCTTTGGAAAAAAAAAAAATTTTTTAGTTACTTTGGAAAAAAAAAATTTTTTTTAGTTTCTTTGGAAAAAAAAAAATTTTTTTAGTTACTTTGGAAAAAAAAATTTTTTTTAGTTACTTTGGAAAAAAAAAAATTTTTTTAGTTACTTTGGAAAAAAAATATCTTTTTAGTTTCTTTGGAAAAAAAAATTTTTTTTAGTTACTTTGGAAAAAAAAATATTTTTTTAGTTACTTTGGAAAAAAAGTTACTTTTTTAGTTACTTTGGAAAAAAAGTTACTTTTTTAGTTACTTTGGAAAAAAAGTTACTTTTTTAGTTACTTTGGAAAAAAAAATATTTTTTTAGTTACTTTGGAAAAAAAAATATTTTTTTAGTTTCTTTGGAAAAAAAAATATTTTTTTAGTTACTTTGGAAAAAAAAATATTTTTTTAGTTTCTTTGGAAAAAAAATTATTTTTTAGTTACTTTGGAAAAAAATATATTTTTTTAGTTACTTTGGAAAAAAAATATTTTTTTAGTTACTTTGGAAAAAAAAATATTTTTTTAGTTACTTTGGAAAAAAATATATTTTTTTAGTTACTTTGGAATTTTTTTTTTTTTTTTAGTTTCTTTGGAAAAAAAAATATTTTTTAGTTACTTTGGAAAAAAAAATATTTTTTTAGTTTCTTTGGAAAAAAAAATATTTTTTTAGTTACTTTGGAAAAAAAAATATTTTTTTAGTTTCTTTGGAAAAAAAAAATTTTTTTAGTTACTTTGGAAAAAAAAAATATTTTTTTAGTTTCTTTGGAAAAAAAAATATTTTTTTAGTTACTTTGGAAAAAAAAATATTTTTTTAGTTACTTTGGAAAAAAAAATATTTTTTTAGTTACTTTGGGAAAAAAAATATTTTTTTAGTTACTTTGGAAAAAAAATATTTTTTTAGTTACTTTGGAAAAAAATATATTTTTTTAGTTACTTTGGAAAAAAAAATATTTTTTTAGTTACTTTGGAAAAAAAAATATTTTTTTAGTTACTTTGGAAAAAAAAATATTTTTTTAGTTACTTTGGAAAAAAAAATATTTTTTTAATTACTTTGGAAAAAAAATATTTTTTTAGTTACTTTGGAAAAAAAAATATTTTTTTAGTTACTTTGGAAAAAAAGTTACTTTTTTAGTTACTTTGGAAAAAAGTTACTTTTTTAGTTACTTTGGAAAAAAAAATATTGTTTTAGTTACTTTGGGAAAAAAAATATTTTTTTAGTTTCTTTGGAAAAAAAAATATTTTTTTAGTTACTTTGGAAAAAAAAATATTTTTTTAGTTACTTTGGAAAAAAAATATATTTTTTAGTTACTTTGGAAAAAAAAATATTTTTTTAGTTACTTTGGAAAAAAAAAATAATTTTTTAGTTACTTTGGAAAAAAAAATATTTTTTTAGTTTCTTTGGAAAAAAAAATATTTTTTTAGTTACTTTGGAAAAAAAATATTTTTTTAGTTACTTTGGAAAAAAAAATATTTTTTTAGTTTCTTTGGAAAAAAAAATATTTTTTTAGTTACTTTGGAAAAAAAAATATTTTTTTAGTTTCTTTGGAAAAAAAAAATATTTTTTTAGTTACTTTGGAAAAAAAAAAAATTTTTTAGTTTCTTTGGAAAAAAAAATATTTTTTTAGTTACTTTGGAAAAAAAAAAAATTTTTTAGTTACTTTGGAAAAAAAAAAATTTTTTTAGTTACTTTGGAAAAAAAAATATTTTTTTAGCTACTTTGGAAAAAAAAATTTTTTTTTAGTTACTTTGGAAAAAAAATAATTGTTTTAGTTACTTTGGAAAAAAAAAAATTTTTTTAGTTACTTTGGAAAAAAAAAATTTTTTTTAGTTACTTTGGAAAAAAAATTATTTTTTTAGTTACTTTGGAAAAAAAAATATTTTTTTAGTTTCTTTGGGAAAATTTTTTTTTTTTTAGTTACTTTGGAAAAAAAAAATTTTTTTAGTTACTTTGGAAAAAAAAAAAATTTTTTAGTTACTTTGGAAAAAAAAATATTTTTTTAGTTTCTTTGGAAAAAAAAAATATTTTTTTAGTTACTTTGGAAAAAAAAATATTTTTTTAGTTACTTTGGAAAAAAAAATATTTTTTTAGGTACTTTGGAAAAAAAAATATTTTTTTAGTTACTTTGGAAAAAAAAAAAATTTTTTAGTTACTTTGGAAAAAAAAATATTTTTTTAGTTACTTTGGAAAAAAAAATATTTTTTTAGTTACTTTGGAAAAAAAAAAAAAATTTAGTTTCTTTGGAAAAAAAAAATTGTTTTAGTTACTTTGGAAAAAAAAATATTTTTTTAGTTTCTTTGGGAAAAAAAATATTTTTTTAGTTACTTTGGAAAAAAAAAATTTTTTTCAGTTTCTTTGGAAAAAAAAATATTTTTTTAGTTACTTTGGAAAAAAAATATTTTTTTAGTTACTTTGGAAAAAAAATATTTTTTTAGTTACTTTGGAAAAAAAAATATTTTTTTAGTTACTTTGGAAAAAAAAATATTTTTTTAGTTACTTTGGAAAAAAAAATATTTTTTTAGTTACTTTGGAAAAAAAAATATTTTTTTAGTTACTTTGGAAAAAAAATATTTTTTTAGTTACTTTGGGAAAAAAATATTTTTTTAGTTACTTTGGAAAAAAAAATATTTTTTTAGTTACTTTGGAAAAAAATTAATTTTTTTAGTTACTTTGGAAAAAAAAATATTTTTTTAGTTACTTTGGAAAAAAAATTATTTTTTTAGTTACTTTGGAAAAAAATATTTTTTTTTAGTTACTTTGGAAAAAAAAATTTTTTTTAGTTTCTTTGGAAAAAAAAAATTTTTTTTAGTTACTTTGGAAAAAAAATATTTTTTTAGTTTCTTTGGAAAAAAAAATATTTTTTTAGTTACTTTGGAAAAAAAATATTTTTTTAGTTTCTTTGGAAAAAAAAATATTTTTTTAGTTACTTTGGAAAAAAAAATATTTTTTTAGTTACTTTGGAAAAAAAAATATTTTTTTAGTTACTTTGGAAAAAAAATATTTTTTTAGTTACTTTGGGAAAAAAAATATTTTTTTAGTTACTTTGGAAAAAAAATTATTTTTTTAGTTACTTTGGAAAAAAAATTATTTTTTTAGTTACTTTGGAAAAAAAAATATTTTTTTAGTTACTTTGGAAAAAAAAATATTTTTTTAGTTACTTTGGAAAAAAAAATATTTTTTTAGTTACTTTGGAAAAAAAAATATTTTTTTAGTTACTTTGGAAAAAAATATATTTTTTTAGTTACTTTGGAAAAAAAAATATTTTTTTAGTTACTTTGGAAAAAAAAAAAAATTTTTAGTTACTTTGGAAAAAAAAAAAATTTTTTAGTTTCTTTGGAAAAAAAAAATTTTTTTAGTTACTTTGGAAAAAAAAATATTTTTTTAGTTTCTTTGGAAAAAAAAATATTTTTTTAGTTACTTTGGAAAAAAAAATATTTTTTTAGTTACTTTGGAAAAAAAAAAAAATTTTTAGTTACTTTGGAAAAAAATATTTTTTTAGTTTCTTTGGGAAAAAAAATATTTTTTTAGTTACTTTGGAAAAAAAAATATTTTTTTAGTTACTTTGGAAAAAAAAATATTTTTTTAGTTACTTTGGAAAAAAAAATATTTTTTTAGTTACTTTGGAAAAAAAATATTTTTTTAGTTACTTTGGAAAAAAAAATATTTTTTTAGTTACTTTGGAAAAAAATATATTTTTTTAGTTACTTTGGAAAAAAAATATTTTTTTAGTTACTTTGGAAAAAAAAAATTTTTTTTAGTTACTTTGGAAAAAAAAATATTTTTTTAGTTTCTTTGGAAAAAAAAAAATTTTTTTAGTTACTTTGGAAAAAAAAAAATTTTTTTAGTTACTTTGGAAAAAAAAATATTTTTTTAGTTACTTTGGAAAAAAAAATATTTTTTTAGTTTCTTTGGAAAAAAAATTATTTTTTTAGTTACTTTGGAAAAAAATATATTTTTTTAGTTACTTTGGGAAAAAAAATATTTTTTTAGTTACTTTGGAAAAAAAAATATTTTTTTAGTTACTTTGGAAAAAAAAATATTTTTTTAATTACTTTGGAAAAAAATATATTTTTTTAGTTACTTTGGAAAAAAAAATATTTTTTTAGTTACTTTGGAAAAAAAAATATTTTTTTAGTTACTTTGGAAAAAAAAATATTTTTTTAGTTACTTTGGAAAAAAAAATATTTTTTTAGTTACTTTGGAAAAAAAAAAATTTTTTTAGTTACTTTGGAAAAAAAAAATTGTTTTAGTTACTTTGGAAAAAAAAATATTTTTTTAGTTACTTTGGAAAAAAAAATATTTTTTTAGTTACTTTGGAAAAAAAAATATTTTTTTAGTTACTTTGGAAAAAAAAATATTTTTTTAGTTACTTTGGAAAAAAAAATATTTTTTTAGTTACTTTGGAAAAAAAAATATTTTTTTAGTTACTTTGGAAAAAAAAATATTTTTTTAGTTACTTTGGAAAAAAAAATATTTTTTTAGTTACTTTGGAAAAAAAAATATTTTTTTAGTTTCTTTGGGAAAAAAAATATTTTTTTAGTTACTTTGGAAAAAAAAATATTTTTTTAGTTACTTTGGAAAAAAAAATATTTTTTTAATTAATTTGGAAAAAAAATATTTTTTTAGTTACTTTGGAAAAAAATATTTTTTTTAGTTACTTTGGGAAAAAAAATATTTTTTTAGTTACTTTGGAAAAAAAAATATTTTTTTAGTTACTTTGGGGAAAAAAATATTTTTTTAGTTACTTTGGAAAAAAAAATATTTTTTTAGTTACTTTGGAAAAAAAAATATTTTTTTAGTTACTTTGGAAAAAAATATATTTTTTTAATTACTTTGGAAAAAAAATATTTTTTTAGTTACTTTGGAAAAAAATATATTTTTTAGTTACTTTGGAAAAAAAAATATTTTTTTAGTTTCTTTGGAAAAAAAAAATTTTTTTAGTTACTTTGGAAAAAAAAATATTTTTTTAGTTACTTTGGAAAAAAAAAAAAATTTTTAGTTACTTTGGAAAAAAAAATATTTTTTTAGTTACTTTGGAAAAAAATTTTTTTTTTTAGTTTCTTTGGAAAAAAAAATATTTTTTTAGTTACTTTGGAAAAAAAAATATTTTTTTAGTTACTTTGGAAAAAAAAATATTTTTTTAGTTACTTTGGAAAAAAAAATATTTTTTTAGTTACTTTGGAAAAAAAATATTTTTTTAGTTACTTTGGGAAAAAAATATTTTTTTAGTTACTTTGGAAAAAAAAAAATTTTTTTAGTTACTTTGGAAAAAAAATATTTTTTTAGTTACTTTGGAAAAAAAATTATTTTTTTAGTTACTTTGGAAAAAAAAATATTTTTTTAGTTACTTTGGAAAAAAAATTTTTTTTTTAGTTTCTTTGGAAAAAAAAATATTTTTTTAGTTACTTTGGAAAAAAAATATTTTTTTAGTTTCTTTGGAAAAAAAAATATTTTTTTAGTTACTTTGGAAAAAAAATATTTTTTTAGTTTCTTTGGAAAAAAAAATATTTTTTTAGTTACTTTGGAAAAAAAAATATTTTTTTAGTTACTTTGGAAAAAAAAATATTTTTTTAGTTACTTTGGAAAAAAAATATTTTTTTAGTTACTTTGGGAAAAAAAATATTTTTTTAGTTACTTTGGAAAAAAAATTATTTTTTTAGTTACTTTGGAAAAAAAATTATTTTTTTAGTTACTTTGGAAAAAAAAATATTTTTTTAGTTACTTTGGAAAAAAAAATATTTTTTTAGTTACTTTGGAAAAAAAAATATTTTTTTAGTTACTTTGGAAAAAAAATATTTTTTTAGTTACTTTGGAAAAAAATATATTTTTTTAGTTACTTTGGAAAAAAAAATATTTTTTTAGTTACTTTGGAAAAAAAAAAATTTTTTTAGTTACTTTGGAAAAAAAAATTTTTTTTAGTTTCTTTGGAAAAAAAAAATTTTTTTAGTTACTTTGGAAAAAAAAATATTTTTTTAGTTTCTTTGGAAAAAAAAATATTTTTTTAGTTACTTTGGAAAAAAAAATATTTTTTTAGTTACTTTGGAAAAAAAATAATTTTTTTTAGTTACTTTGGAAAAAAAAAATTTTTTAGTTTCTTTGGGAAAAAAAATATTTTTTTAGTTACTTTGGAAAAAAAAATATTTTTTTAGTTACTTTGGAAAAAAAATATTTTTTTAGTTACTTTGGAAAAAAAAATATTTTTTTAGTTACTTTGGAAAAAAAATATTTTTTTAGTTACTTTGGAAAAAAAAATATTTTTTTAGTTACTTTGGAAAAAAAAATATTTTTTTAGTTACTTTGGAAAAAAAATATTTTTTTAGTTACTTTGGAAAAAAAAAATTTTTTTTAGTTACTTTGGAAAAAAAAATATTTTTTTAGTTTCTTTGGAAAAAAAAAATTTTTTTTAGTTACTTTGGAAAAAAAAAAATTTTTTTAGTTACTTTGGAAAAAAAAATATTTTTTTAGTTTCTTTGGAAAAAAAATTATTTTTTTAGTTACTTTGGAAAAAAAAATATTTTTTTAGTTACTTTGGGAAAAAAAATATTTTTTTAGTTACTTTGGAAAAAAAATATTTTTTTAGTTACTTTGGAAAAAAAAATATTTTTTTAATTACTTTGGAAAAAAATATATTTTTTTAGTTACTTTGGAAAAAAAAATATTTTTTTAGTTACTTTGGAAAAAAAAATTGTTTTAGTTACTTTGGAAAAAAAAATATTTTTTTAGTTACTTTGGAAAAAAAAATATTTTTTTAATTACTTTGGAAAAAAAAATTTTTTTTAGTTACTTTGGAAAAAAAAAAAAAATTTTAGTTACTTTGGAAAAAAAAAATTTTTTTAGTTACTTTGGAAAAAAAAAATTTTTTTTAGTTACTTTGGAAAAAAATATTTTTTTTTAGTTACTTTGGAAAAAAAAATATTTTTTTAGTTACTTTGGAAAAAAAAATATTTTTTTAGTTACTTTGGAAAAAAAAATATTTTTTTAGTTACTTTGGAAAAAAAAATATTTTTTTAGTTACTTTGGAAAAAAAAATATTTTTTTAGTTACTTTGGAAAAAAAATATTTTTTTAGTTTCTTTGGGAAAAAAAATATTTTTTTAGTTACTTTGGAAAAAAAAATATTTTTTTAGTTACTTTGGAAAAAAAAATATTTTTTTAATTAATTTGGAAAAAAAATATTTTTTTAGTTACTTTGGAAAAAAATATATTTTTTAGTTACTTTGGGAAAAAAAATATTTTTTTAGTTACTTTGGAAAAAAAAATATTTTTTTAGTTACTTTGGGGAAAAAAATATTTTTTTAGTTACTTTGGAAAAAAAAATATTTTTTTAGTTACTTTGGAAAAAAAAATATTTTTTTAGTTACTTTGGAAAAAAATATATTTTTTTAATTACTTTGGAAAAAAAATATTTTTTTAGTTACTTTGGAAAAAAATATTTTTTTTAGTTACTTTGGAAAAAAAAATATTTTTTTAGTTTCTTTGGAAAAAAAAAATTTTTTTAGTTACTTTGGAAAAAAAAATATTTTTTTAGTTACTTTGGGAAAAAAAATATTTTTTTAGTTACTTTGGAAAAAAAAATATTTTTTTAGTTACTTTGGAAAAAAAAATATTTTTTTAATTACTTTGGAAAAAAATATATTTTTTTAGTTACTTTGGAAAAAAAAATATTTTTTTAGTTACTTTGGAAAAAAAAAATTGTTTTAGTTACTTTGGAAAAAAAAATATTTTTTTAGTTACTTTGGAAAAAAAAATATTTTTTTAATTACTTTGGAAAAAAAAATTTTTTTTAGTTACTTTGGAAAAAAAAATATTTTTTTAGTTACTTTGGAAAAAAAAATATTTTTTTAATTAATTTGGAAAAAAAATATTTTTTTAGTTACTTTGGAAAAAAATATATTTTTTAGTTACTTTGGGAAAAAAAATATTTTTTTAGTTACTTTGGAAAAAAAAATATTTTTTTAGTTACTTTGGGGAAAAAAATATTTTTTTAGTTACTTTGGAAAAAAAAATATTTTTTTAGTTACTTTGGAAAAAAAAATATTTTTTTAGTTACTTTGGAAAAAAATATATTTTTTTAATTACTTTGGAAAAAAAATATTTTTTTAGTTACTTTGGAAAAAAATATTTTTTTTAGTTACTTTGGAAAAAAAAATATTTTTTTAGTTTCTTTGGAAAAAAAATATTTTTTTAGTTACTTTGGAAAAAAAAATATTTTTTTAGTTACTTTGGAAAAAAAAAAAATTTTTTAGTTACTTTGGAAAAAAAAATATTTTTTTAGTTTCTTTGGAAAAAAAAAATTTTTTTTAGTTACTTTGGAAAAGAAAATATTTTTTTAGTTACTTTGGAAAAAAATATATTTTTTTAATTACTTTGGAAAAAAATATATTTTTTTAGTTACTTTGGAAAAAAAAATTTTTTTTAGTTACTTTGGAAAAAAAAATATTTTTTTAGTTACTTTGGAAAAAAAAATATTTTTTTAGTTACTTTGGAAAAAAATATATATTTTTAGTTACTTTGGAAAAAAAAAATATTTTTTTAGTTACTTTGGAAAAAAAAAAATTTTTTAGTTACTTTGGAAAAAAAAATTTTTTTTTAGTTACTTTGGAAAAAAAAATATTTTTTTAATTACTTTGGAAAAAAAATATTTTTTTAGTTACTTTGGAAAAAAAAAAAATTTTTAGTTACTTTGGAAACAATTTTTTTTTTTAGTTACTTTGGAAAAAAAAAAATTTTTTTAGTTACTTTGGAAAAAAAATATATTTTTTTAGTTACTTTGGAAAAAAAATATTTTTTTAGTTACTTTGGAAAAAAAAATATTTTTTTAGTTACTTTGGAAAAAAAAATATTTTTTTAGTTACTTTGGAAAAAAAAATATTTTTTTAGTTACTTTGGAAAAAAAAATATTTTTTTAGTTACTTTGGAAAAAAAAATATTTTTTTAGTTACTTTGGAAAAAAAAATATTTTTTTAGTTACTTTGGAAAAAAAAATATTTTTTTAGTTTCTTTGGGAAAAAAATATTTTTTTAGTTACTTTGGAAAAAAAAATATTTTTTTAGTTACTTTGGAAAAAAAAATATTTTTTTAATTAATTTGGAAAAAAAATATTTTTTTAGTTTCTTTGGAAAAAAAAATATTTTTTTAGTTACTTTGGAAAAAAAAATATTTTTTTAGTTACTTTGGAAAAAAAAAATATTTTTTTAGTTACTTTGGAAAAAAAATATTTTTTTAGTTACTTTGGGAAAAAAAATATTTTTTTAGTTACTTTGGAAAAAAAAATATTTTTTTAGTTACTTTGGAAAAAAAATTATTTTTTTAGTTACTTTGGAAAAAAAAATATTTTTTTAGTTACTTTGGAAAAAAAAATATTTTTTTAGTTACTTTGGAAAAAAAAATATTTTTTTAGTTACTTTGGAAAAAAAAATATTTTTTTAGTTACTTTGGAAAAAAAAATATTTTTTTAGTTACTTTGGAAAAAAAAATATTTTTTTAGTTACTTTGGAAAAAAAAAAATTTTTTTAGTTACTTTGGAAAAAAAAAAATTTTTTTAGTTTCTTTGGAAAAAAAAAATTTTTTTAGTTACTTTGGAAAAAAAAATATTTTTTTAGTTTCTTTGGAAAAAAAAAATTTTTTTTAGTTACTTTGGAAAAAAAAATATTTTTTTAGTTACTTTGGAAAAAAAAATATTTTTTTAGTTACTTTGGAAAAAAAAATTTTTTCAGTTTCTTTGGAAAAAAAAATATTTTTTTAGTTACTTTGGAAAAAAAAATATTTTTTTAGTTACTTTGGAAAAAAAAATATTTTTTTAGTTACTTTGGAAAAAAAAATATTTTTTTAGTTACTTTGGAAAAAAAATATTTTTTTAGTTACTTTGGAAAAAAAAATATTTTTTTAGTTACTTTGGAAAAAAAAATATTTTTTTAGTTACTTTGGAAAAAAAATATTTTTTTAGTTACTTTGGAAAAAAAAAATTTTTTTTAGTTACTTTGGAAAAAAAAAAAAATTTTTAGTTTCTTTGGAAAAAAAAATTTTTTTTAGTTACTTTGGAAAAAAAAAAAATTTTTTAGTTACTTTGGAAAAAAAATTATTTTTTTAGTTACTTTGGAAAAAAAAAATATTTTTTTAGTTTCTTTGGAAAAAAAATTATTTTTTTAGTTACTTTGGAAAAAAAAATATTTTTTTAGTTACTTTGGGAAAAAAAATATTTTTTTAGTTACTTTGGAAAAAAAAATATTTTTTTAGTTACTTTGGAAAAAAAAATATTTTTTTAATTACTTTGGAAAAAAATATATTTTTTTAGTTACTTTGGAAAAAAAAATATTTTTTTAGTTACTTTGGAAAAAAAAATATTTTTTTATTTACTTTGGAAAAAAAAATATTTTTTTAGTTACTTTGGAAAAAAAAATATTTTTTTAGTTACTTTGGAAAAAAAAATATTTTTTTAGTTACTTTGGAAAAAAAAAAAAAATTTTAATTACTTTGGAAAAAAAAAAATTTTTTAGTTACTTTGGAAAAAAAAAATAATTTTTAGTTACTTTGGAAAAAAAAATATTTTTTAGTTACTTTGGAAAAAAAAATTTTTTTTTAGTTACTTTGGAAAAAAATATTTTTTTTTAGTTACTTTGGAAAAAAAAATATTTTTTTAGTTACTTTGGAAAAAAAAATATTTTTTTAGTTACTTTGGAAAAAAAAATATTTTTTTAGTTACTTTGGAAAAAAAATATTTTTTTAGTTACTTTGGAAAAAAAAAAATTTTTTTAGTTACTTTGGAAAAAAAAATATTTTTTTAGTTACTTTGGAAAAAAAAATATTTTTTTAGTTACTTTGGGAAAAAAAATATTTTTTTAGTTTCTTTGGGAAAAAAAATATTTTTTTAGTTACTTTGGAAAAAAAAATATTTTTTTAGTTACTTTGGAAAAAAAAATATTTTTTTAATTAATTTGGAAAAAAAATATTTTTTTAGTTACTTTGGAAAAAAATATTTTTTTTAGTTACTTTGGGAAAAAAAATATTTTTTTAGTTACTTTGGAAAAAAAAATATTTTTTTAGTTACTTTGGGGAAAAAAATATTTTTTTAGTTACTTTGGAAAAAAAAATATTTTTTTAGTTACTTTGGAAAAAAAAATATTTTTTTAGTTACTTTGGAAAAAAATATATTTTTTTAATTACTTTGGAAAAAAAATATTTTTTTAGTTACTTTGGAAAAAAATATATTTTTTAGTTACTTTGGAAAAAAAAATATTTTTTTAGTTTCTTTGGAAAAAAAAAATTTTTTTAGTTACTTTGGAAAAAAAAATATTTTTTTAGTTACTTTGGAAAAAAAATATTTTTTTAGTTACTTTGGAAAAAAAAATATTTTTTTAGTTACTTTGGAAAAAAATATATTTTTTTAGTTACTTTGGAAAAAAAAAATTTTTTTAGTTACTTTGGAAAAAAAAAATTTTTTTTAGTTACTTTGGAAAAAAAAATATTTTTTTAGTTTCTTTGGAAAAAAAAAATTTTTTTAGTTACTTTGGAAAAAAAAAAAAATTTTAGTTACTTTGGAAAAAAAAATATTTTTTTAGTTACTTTGGAAAAAAAAATATTTTTTTAGTTTCTTTGGAAAAAAAATTATTTTTTTAGTTACTTTGGAAAAAAATATATTTTTTTAGTTACTTTGGAAAAAAATATATTTTTTTAGTTACTTTGGAAAAAAAAAATTTTTTTAGTTACTTTGGAAAAAAAAAAATTTTTTTAGTTACTTTGGAAAAAAAAATATTTTTTTAGTTACTTTGGAAAAAAAAAATTTTTTTAGTTACTTTGGAAAAAAAAATATTTTTTTAGTTACTTTGGAAAAAAAAAATAATTTTTAATTACTTTGGGAAAAAAAAATTTTTTTAGTTACTTTGGAAAAAAAAAAATTTTTAGTTACTTTGGAAAAAAAAAATTTTTTTAGTTACTTTGGAAAAAAAAAATTTTTTTTAGTTACTTTGGAAAAAAATATTTTTTTTTAGTTACTTTGGAAAAAAAAATATTTTTTTAGTTACTTTGGAAAAAAAAATATTTTTTTAGTTACTTTGGAAAAAAAAATATTTTTTTAGTTACTTTGGAAAAAAAAATATTTTTTTAGTTACTTTGGAAAAAAAAATATTTTTTTAGTTTCTTTGGGAAAAAAATATTTTTTTAGTTACTTTGGAAAAAAAAATATTTTTTTAGTTACTTTGGAAAAAAAAATATTTTTTTAATTAATTTGGAAAAAAAATATTTTTTTAGTTACTTTGGAAAAAAATATTTTTTTTAGTTACTTTGGGAAAAAAAATATTTTTTTAGTTACTTTGGAAAAAAAAATATTTTTTTAGTTACTTTGGGGAAAAAAATATTTTTTTAGTTACTTTGGAAAAAAAAATATTTTTTTAGTTACTTTGGAAAAAAAAATATTTTTTTAGTTACTTTGGAAAAAAATATATATTTTTAATTACTTTGGAAAAAAAATATTTTTTTAGTTACTTTGGAAAAAAATATTTTTTTAGTTACTTTGGAAAAAAAAAATTTTTTTTAGTTTCTTTGGAAAAAAAAATTTTTTTTAGTTACTTTGGAAAAAAAAATATTTTTTTAGTTACTTTGGAAAAAAAAATATTTTTTTAGTTACTTTGGAAAAAAAAATATTTTTTTAGTTTCTTTGGAAAAAAAATTTTTTTTTAGTTACTTTGGAAAAGAAAATATTTTTTTAGTTACTTTGGAAAAAAAAATATTTTTTTAATTACTTTGGAAAAAAATATTTTTTTTTAGTTACTTTGGAAAAAAAAATTTTTTTTAGTTACTTTGGAAAAAAAAATATTTTTTTAGTTACTTTGGAAAAAAAAATATTTTTTTAGTTACTTTGGAAAAAAAAATATTTTTTTAGTTACTTTGGAAAAAAAAATATTTTTTTAATTAATTTGGAAAAAAAATATTTTTTTAGTTACTTTGGAAAAAAATATTTTTTTTAGTTACTTTGGAAAAAAAAATATTTTTTTAGTTACTTTGGAAAAAAAAATATTTTTTTAGTTACTTTGGAAAAAAATATATTTTTTTAGTTACTTTGGAAAAAAAAATATTTTTTTAGTTACTTTGGAAAAAAAAATATTTTTTTAGTTACTTTGGAAAAAAAAATATTTTTTTAGTTACTTTGGAAAAAAAAAAATTTTTTTAGTTACTTTGGAAAAAAAAATATTTTTTTAGTTACTTTGGAAAAAAAAAAATATTTTTAATTACTTTGGAAAAAAAAATATTTTTTTAGTTACTTTGGAAAAAAAAAAAAATTTTTAGTTACTTTGGAAAAAAAAATATTTTTTTAGTTACTTTGGAAAAAAAATATTTTTTTAGTTACTTTGGAAAAAAATATTTTTTTTTAGTTACTTTGGAAAAAAAAATATTTTTTTAGTTACTTTGGAAAAAAAAATATTTTTTTAGTTACTTTGGAAAAAAAAATATT
>NW_027635258.1:0-126000 GCF_949748355.1 Melanostigma gelatinosum | reverse complement strand
TATTTGGGCAAGATGTTGCAAATGTGGTAGTGTCTGGGCTTGATGTCAAGTACCTTGATAGCCTGCTTATAGACGGACTGTAGGGGCTTCAGGGTTGTGTTGTGAGTGTGTGACCAGGTGGTTAGACAGTAAGTGATATGAGGGAGGATCATTGCATGAAAGTACAGTTTAGCAGCTTCAGTTGTGAGGTTGTTGCGTATGTATCTGAAATTATGTAGACTAAACTTGACTTTTGCCATTACATGCTTCACTTGTTTTTTGTATGTGAGTGTGGAGTCAAGAATGATCCCCAGATATTTGTAGTTAGGGACCACCTGAAGCTGTTCACCAGATATGTACACAGGATGCTCTGTTGTAATATTATTCACCCTCTTTGAGAAAAACATGCAGACTGTTTTTTTCACATTGAGATGTAAGCAAGAGTCTGACAGCCACTTAGTGACATGGACCATTTCTTCAGTGAGTTTGTCTGCTGCCTGTTTGATGTTGGGTGCATGTACAAAAATGACTGTGTCGTCAGCGTACATCTGTATATCCACCCGTGCACATACTGATGGCAGATCATTAATGTACATGCTGAAAAGAAGAGGACCAAGCACAGAGCCCTGTGGAACACCGACACTGTAATTGAGGATGGGGGATGAAACACCGTTGATCTGTACACACTGCGTTCTATTGTCCAGGTAGGATTTGAACCAGCATAGGGTGTCAGGAGAAAAATTAAATTTGGCCAATTTTGTAATTAATATGGAATGATTTACTGTATCGAAGGCTTTCTTTAGGTCTAGAAACACTGCTCCCACCACTCCCCCTTTATCTAGCTTGGCTTTAACCTGTTCTGTAAAGAAGCAGTTGGCTGTTGCAGTAGAATGCTGGGCTCTAAAGCCAAACTGCATGGGGTGGAGTCTGAAGGGACTGCTATTGAGGTGAGCAATTACTTGTTGTGCTACACACCTCTCGGCTACCTTAGAGAAAGCGGGGAGAATGCTTATTGGCCTGTAGTTATTTACATGGGTTCTATCACCTGCCTTAAAGATGGGTGTAATTATAGCTGGCTTCCAGACCCTAGGGAAAGCATTCTGTTCAAAAGACAGATTAACTAATTTAGTGATGGGATATAACAGTGACTCCTTCATATTCTTAAGAAACATGGTGTCTAGTCCGAATACATCTAAGGCTTTAGAGTTTCTAAGTGAATCTATCACCTTCAGCACATCAGTTTCAGAAATGGGTCTTAGGCTGAAGACTGGTTGAGTAAAGTCTGTGGAGGGGAGAATGGTGGGCCCATTGTTTGCATTCTGTGTGAGAGACTTAACTGTGTTCAAAGATATTCAATCAGAAATACCAATGCAAGTCAAACTGTTGAACTGCACTTACACTCTGGTCTGCACAATAATGAATCTCATTTACTAATGAATCACAATTAAGTTCAAGAATTGAAGAAGCACAACTGAAACCATTAATCTTTGTTATAATGTTTAATTAAAACTAAAGTCAGGATGTAAGCTTACAGGTCTTAGACAATGAAGCTCTAACAAATTCACAGATTCTAAACACTCATTACTATTATCTAGCAGTTACTCCTCCTGGCCGCTAGTTGGTTTTCTGGCGTTTTGCATTTCTTCTACTATTTTTCGCCGACAGGAAGCTATCCTGATGTTATGCTAACGGATATGCTAACGACAAAAACGGAGCTTCTAATCAAGCATACACACATACAAGTTTCACCAAAATCCCACACTTTAATTCCACTGGTACGCCCTCTGTCTCCTCTCACACTCTACTGGTTATTTTATTCTATAAGCACTTTTATCTTACATACAGAGTACCGCAAAACCGGAGCTACGCGTAGCTAGCGTTAGCTCCTCACAGCGCGGCTACAGATTATGCAATGTTATTCATCATTTTAAACGTATTTCCACGCTGCTAAAACACAGACTGGTCACACGTATTATTATCCATTCTTGGAGGTCACAGTTAAACTGAGACTAGGGGGACCTAGAGTGTCTAAATGATGGACTTACCTCCTCTGATGAGGGCGGGGACACCTCCTTTAGGAGACCCGCCAGGACACCTGCAAAATATGAAAAAAAATTACAAACCCCTCTTGAGAATTACAGGTATTAAGGCCTATACTTTGTGTGCCCGTGCCCTCTGACTGCCTAAAGGCAGCCAGACCCTTTTTTTCCCCTGAACCTAACCTGCCAGTGCCACAAAGTGTACCTTGACTTGTATTAGAAACTCATTGGGTGGAGATGATGGCCCTTAACTGGTGGTTTTACACCCAGCAGGCCTTTGGTGCCGATTAAGACAGGTTTCCTCCTGATTGCCAGGTGTTCAATTAGACAGCTGAGACGGCTTAGCCATCTGATTAGAGGGAGTTCCAGCCTATCAGAAGCTCCCTAGTTGCTCCGCCTAGGGAAGGTATAAATATCTCCAGTCTTTCTTTCATTTTTTATTCTCCTCTGAGGAAGGCACAACTTGCCGAAACGTTAGGAGCTCCATTTTAAAACTATTAGTCCCACTGATTCTCTCAGACCAGAGATCAGTCTCAGTCCATTTTATTGTGTTTAGAAACACTTATTTGTTCACCCTCTCCTGAAAAATAAAAGGTTTCTTTTTTTTAAAACTGAGCTGAACTTCTCTTACTTCACATTTTAGTCTTCCCACCAGTTCTCCTACTTCCCTTACTTCACAGCTTAGTTTACTTACCAGTTCTCCTACTTCCTTCCTCTGCTTCTTTAATGTAAATTAATGCAGCCTAGGAGTATTCAAATGTGTGTATTGAATGTGCACGCTTGTCATCACATGAATCAAAGTCAACTCACCCTCTGTGCTGTATTGTGTGCGGTCGTTGACTCCAAAACTGGGATCCACTGCTTCACTTCCCAGATCTGGATCCACTCAACCACGCACCTTGACTAAAACAAACACAAAACTGCCCAAAGGTCAGCAGTAAATGTTAGCATACGTCTGTAGTGTAAGAGAGGTCAACGATCTCTCAAATATGTTTGCGCCGTCCGTGTCAAAATTGATTCTTAGGAACGATGTAAAATAGTAAATGTACCAAAATTAGTCAATACTGGATATGTGAAGGAATCTCGAATCCAAAATTGAAGTTAGAATTCCTAAATCAAACTCAACATCTAAATCAGAGTCAAAATCAAGATCACAATCCAGTTCCAAATCAGAATTCGAAAGGTTTAAAATTGGAAGTAAAATGAAATTAAAAAATAATGAATAATTAATCAATTAAATATTAAATTCAACTTTAAAAAAATCAATAACTGTGTTCAAAGATATTCAATCAGAAATACCAATGCAAGTCAAACTGTTGAACTGCACTTACACTCTGGTCTGCACAATAATGAATCTCATTTACTAATGAATCACAATTAAGTTCAAGAATTGAAGAAGCACAACTGAAACCATTAATCTTTGTTATAATGTTTAATTAAAACTAAAGTCAGGATGTAAGCTTACAGGTCTTAGACAATGAAGCTCTAACAAATTCACAGATTCTAAACACTCATTACTATTATCTAGCAGTTACTCCTCCTGGCCGCTAGTTGGTTTTCTGGCGTTTTGCATTTCTTCTACTATTTTTCGCCGACAGGAAGCTATCCTGATGTTATGCTAACGGATATGCTAACGACAAAAACGGAGCTTCTAATCAAGCATACACACATACAAGTTTCACCAAAATCCCACACTTTAATTCCACTGGTACGCCCTCTGTCTCCTCTCACACTCTACTGGTTATTTTATTCTATAAGCACTTTTATCTTACATACAGAGTACCGCAAAACCGGAGCTACGCGTAGCTAGCGTTAGCTCCTCACAGCGCGGCTACAGATTATGCAATGTTATTCATCATTTTAAACGTATTTCCACGCTGCTAAAACACAGACTGGTCACACGTATTATTATCCATTCTTGGAGGTCACAGTTAAACTGAGACTAGGGGGACCTAGAGTGTCTAAATGATGGACTTACCTCCTCTGATGAGGGCGGGGACACCTCCTTTAGGAGACCCGCCAGGACACCTGCAAAATATGAAAAAAAATTACAAACCCCTCTTGAGAATTACAGGTATTAAGGCCTATACTTTGTGTGCCCGTGCCCTCTGACTGCCTAAAGGCAGCCAGACCCTTTTTTTCCCCTGAACCTAACCTGCCAGTGCCACAAAGTGTACCTTGACTTGTATTAGAAACTCATTGGGTGGAGATGATGGCCCTTAACTGGTGGTTTTACACCCAGCAGGCCTTTGGTGCCGATTAAGACAGGTTTCCTCCTGATTGCCAGGTGTTCAATTAGACAGCTGAGACGGCTTAGCCATCTGATTAGAGGGAGTTCCAGCCTATCAGAAGCTCCCTAGTTGCTCCGCCTAGGGAAGGTATAAATATCTCCAGTCTTTCTTTCATTTTTTATTCTCCTCTGAGGAAGGCACAACTTGCCGAAACGTTAGGAGCTCCATTTTAAAACTATTAGTCCCACTGATTCTCTCAGACCAGAGATCAGTCTCAGTCCATTTTATTGTGTTTAGAAACACTTATTTGTTCACCCTCTCCTGAAAAATAAAAGGTTTCTTTTTTTTAAAACTGAGCTGAACTTCTCTTACTTCACATTTTAGTCTTCCCACCAGTTCTCCTACTTCCCTTACTTCACAGCTTAGTTTACTTACCAGTTCTCCTACTTCCTTCCTCTGCTTCTTTAATGTAAATTAATGCAGCCTAGGAGTATTCAAATGTGTGTATTGAATGTGCACGCTTGTCATCACATGAATCAAAGTCAACTCACCCTCTGTGCTGTATTGTGTGCGGTCGTTGACTCCAAAACTGGGATCCACTGCTTCACTTCCCAGATCTGGATCCACTCAACCACGCACCTTGACTAAAACAAACACAAAACTGCCCAAAGGTCAGCAGTAAATGTTAGCATACGTCTGTAGTGTAAGAGAGGTCAACGATCTCTCAAATATGTTTGCGCCGTCCGTGTCAAAATTGATTCTTAGGAACGATGTAAAATAGTAAATGTACCAAAATTAGTCAATACTGGATATGTGAAGGAATCTCGAATCCAAAATTGAAGTTAGAATTCCTAAATCAAACTCAACATCTAAATCAGAGTCAAAATCAAGATCACAATCCAGTTCCAAATCAGAATTCGAAAGGTTTAAAATTGGAAGTAAAATGAAATTAAAAAAGAATGAATAATTAATCAATTAAATATTAAATTCAACTTTAAAAAAATCAATAACTGTGTTCAAAGATATTCAATCAGAAATACCAATGCAAGTCAAACTGTTGAACTGCACTTACACTCTGGTCTGCACAATAATGAATCTCATTTACTAATGAATCACAATTAAGTTCAAGAATTGAAGAAGCACAACTGAAACCATTAATCTTTGTTATAATGTTTAATTAAAACTAAAGTCAGGATGTAAGCTTACAGGTCTTAGACAATGAAGCTCTAACAAATTCACAGATTCTAAACACTTATTACTATTATCTAGCAGTTACTCCTCCTGGCCGCTAGTTGGTTTTCTGGCGTTTTGCATTTCTTCTACTATTTTTCGCCGACAGGAAGTTATCCTGATGTTATGCTAACGGATATGCTAACGACAAAAACGGAGCTTCTAATCAAGCATACGCACACACAAGTTTCACCAAAATCCCACACTTTAATTCCACTGGTACGCCCTCTGTCTCCTCTCACACTCTACTGGTTATTTTATTTTATAAGCACTTTTATTTTACATACAGAGTACCGCAAAACCGGAGCTACACGTAGCTAGCGTTAGCTCCTCACAGCGCGGCTACAGATTATGCAATGTTATTCATCATTTTAAACGTATTTCCACGCTGCTAAAACACAGACTGGTCACACGTATTATTATCCATTCTTGGAGGTCACAGTTCAACTGAGACTAGGGGGACCTAGAGTGTCTAAATGATGGACTTACCTCCTCTGATGAGGGCGGGACACCTCCTTTAGGAGACCCGCCAGGACACCTGCAAAATATGAAAAAAAATTACAAACCCCTCTTGAGAATTACAGGTATTAAGGCCTATACTTTGTGTGCCCGTGCCCTCTGACTGCCTAAAGGCAGCCAGACCCTTTTTTTCCCCTGAACCTAACCTGCCAGTGCCACAAAGTGTACCTTGACTTGTATTAGAAACTCATTGGGTGGAGATGATGGCCCTTAACTGGTGGTTTTACACCCAGCAGGCCTTTGGTGCCGATTAAGACAGGTTTCCTCCTGATTGCCAGGTGTTCAATTAGACAGCTGAGACGGCTTAGCCATCTGATTAGAGGGAGTTCCAGCCTATCAGAAGCTCCCTAGTTGCTCCGCCTAGGGAAGGTATAAATATCTCCAGTCTCTTTCATTTGTTATTCTCCTCTGAGGAAGGCACAACTTGCCGAAACGTTAGGAGCTCCATTTTAAAACTGTATTAGTCCCACTGATTCTCTCAGACCAGAGATCAGTCTCAGTCCATTTTATTGTGTTTAGAAACACTTATTTGTTCACCCTCTCCTGAAAAATAAAAGGTTTCTTTTTTTTTAAACTGAGCTGAACTTCTCTTACTTCACATTTTAGTCTTCCCACCAGTTCTCCTACTTCCCTTACTTCACAGCTTAGTTTACTTACCAGTTCTCCTACTTCCTTCCTCTGCTTCTTTAATGTAAATTAATTCAGCCTAGGAGTATTCAAATGTGTGTATTGAATGTGCACGCTTGTCATCACATGAATCAAAGTCAACTCACCCTCTGTGCTGTATTGTGTGCGGTCGTTGACTCCAAAACTGGGATCCACTGCTTCACTTCCCAGATCTGGATCCACTCAACCACGCACTTTGACTAAAACAAACACAAAACTGCCCAAAGGTCAGCAGTAAATGTTAGCATACGTCTGTAGTGTAAGAGAGGTCAACGATCTCTCAAATATGTTTGCGCCGTCCGTGTCAAAATTGATTCTTAGGAACGATGTAAAATAGTAAATGTACCAAAATTAGTCAATACTGGATATGTGAAGGAATCTCGAATCCAAAATTGAAGTTAGAATTCCTAAATCAAACTCAACATCTAAATCAGAGTCAAAATCAAGATCACAATCCAGTTCCAAATCAGAATTCGAAAGGTTTAAAATTGGAAGTAAAATGAAATTAAAAAATAATGAATAATTAATCAATTAAATATTAAATTCAACTTTAAAAAAATCAATAACTGTGTTCAAAGATATTCAATCAGAAATACCAATGCAAGTCAAACTGTTGAACTGCACTTACACTCTGGTCTGCACAATAATGAATCTCATTTACTAATGAATCACAATTAAGTTCAAGAATTGAAGAAGCACAACTGAAACCATTAATCTTTGTTATAATGTTTAATTAAAACTAAAGTCAGGATGTAAGCTTACAGGTCTTAGACAATGAAGCTCTAACAAATTCACAGATTCTAAACACTTATTACTATTATCTAGCAGTTACTCCTCCTGGCCGCTAGTTGGTTTTCTGGCGTTTTGCATTTCTTCTACTATTTTTCGCCGACAGGAAGTTATCCTGATGTTATGCTAACGGATATGCTAACGACAAAAACGGAGCTTCTAATCAAGCATACACACAAGTTTCACCAAAATCCCACACTTTAATTCCACTGGTACGCCCTCTGTCTCCTCTCACACTCTACTGGTTATTTTATTTTATAAGCACTTTTATCTTACATACAGAGTACCGCAAAACCGGAGCTACGCGTAGCTAGCGTTAGCTCCTCACAGCGCGGCTACAGATTATGCAATGTTATTCATCATTTTAAACGTATTTCCACGCTGCTAAAACACAGACTGGTCACACGTATTATTATCCATTCTTGGAGGTCACAGTTAAACTGAGACTAGGGGGACCTAGAGTGTCTAAATGATGGACTTACCTCCTCTGATGAGGGCGGGGACACCTCCTTTAGGAGACCCGCCAGGACACCTGCAAAATATGAAAGAAAATTACAAACCCCTCTTGAGAATTACAGGTATTAAGGCCTATACTTTGTGTGCCCGTGCCCTCTGACTGCCTAAAGGCAGCCAGACCCTTTTTTTCCCCTGAACATAACCTGCCAGTGCCACAAAGTGTACCTTGACTTGTATTAGAAACTCATTGGGTGGAGATGATGGCCCTTAACTGGTGGTTTTACACCCAGCAGGCCTTTGGTGCCGATTAAGACAGGTTTCCTCCTGATTGCCAGGTGTTCAATTAGACAGCTGAGACGGCTTAGCCATCTGATTAGAGGGAGTTCCAGCCTATCAGAAGCTCCCTAGTTGCTCCGCCTAGGGAAGGTATAAATATCTCCAGTCTTTCTTTCATTTTTTATTCTCCTCTGAGGAAGGCACAACTTGCCGAAACGTTAGGAGCTCCATTTTAAAACTGTATTAGTCCCACTGATTCTCTCAGACCAGAGATCAGTCTCAGTCCATTTTATTGTGTTTAGAAACACTTATTTGTTCACCCTCTCCTGAAAAATAAAAGGTTTCTTTTTTTAAAAACTGAGCTGAACTTCTCTTACTTCACATTTTAGTCTTCCCACCAGTTCTCCTACTTCCCTTACTTCACAGCTTAGTTTACTTACCAGTTCTCCTACTTCCTTCCTCTGCTTCTTTAATGTAAATTAATGCAGCCTAGGAGTATTCAAATGTGTGTATTGAATGTGCACGCTTGTCATCACATGAATCAAAGTCAACTCACCCTCTGTGCTGTATTGTGTGCGGTCGTTGACTCCAAAACTGGGATCCACTGCTTCACTTCCCAGATCTGGATCCACTCAACCACGCACCTTGACTAAAACAAACACAAAACTGCCCAAAGGTCAGCAGTAAATGTTAGCATACGTCTGTAGTGTAAGAGAGGTCAACGATCTCTCAAATATGTTTGCGCCGTCCGTGTCAAAATTGATTCTTAGGAACGATGTAAAATAGTAAATGTACCAAAATTAGTCAATACTGGATATGTGAAGGAATCTCGAATCCAAAATTGAAGTTAGAATTCCTAAATCAAACTCAACATCTAAATCAGAGTCAAAATCAAGATCACAATCCAGTTCCAAATCAGAATTCGAAAGGTTTAAAATTGGAAGTAAAATGAAATTAAAAAAGAATGAATAATTAATCAATTAAATATTAAATTCAACTTTAAAAAAATCAATAACTGTGTTCAAAGATATTCAATCAGAAATACCAATGCAAGTCAAACTGTTGAACTGCACTTACACTCTGGTCTGCACAATAATGAATCTCATTTACTAATGAATCACAATTAAGTTCAAGAATTGAAGAAGCACAACTGAAACCATTAATCTTTGTTATAATGTTTAATTAAAACTAAAGTCAGGATGTAAGCTTACAGGTCTTAGACAATGAAGCTCTAACAAATTCACAGATTCTAAACACTTATTACTATTATCTAGCAGTTACTCCTCCTGGCCGCTAGTTGGTTTTCTGGCGTTTTGCATTTCTTCTACTATTTTTCGCCGACAGGAAGTTATCCTGATGTTATGCTAACGGATATGCTAACGACAAAAACGGAGCTTCTAATCAAGCATACGCACACACAAGTTTCACCAAAATCCCACACTTTAATTCCACTGGTACGCCCTCTGTCTCCTCTCACACTCTACTGGTTATTTTATTTTATAAGCACTTTTATTTTACATACAGAGTACCGCAAAACCGGAGCTACACGTAGCTAGCGTTAGCTCCTCACAGCGCGGCTACAGATTATGCAATGTTATTCATCATTTTAAACGTATTTCCACGCTGCTAAAACACAGACTGGTCACACGTATTATTATCCATTCTTGGAGGTCACAGTTCAACTGAGACTAGGGGGACCTAGAGTGTCTAAATTATGGACTTACCTCCTCTGATGAGGGCGGGACACCTCCTTTAGGAGACCCGCCAGGACACCTGCAAAATATGAAAAAAAATTACAAACCCCTCTTGAGAATTACAGGTATTAAGGCCTATACTTTGTGTGCCCGTGCCCTCTGACTGCCTAAAGGCAGCCAGACCCTTTTTTTCCCCTGAACCTAACCTGCCAGTGCCACAAAGTGTACCTTGACTTGTATTAGAAACTCATTGGGTGGAGATGATGGCCCTTAACTGGTGGTTTTACACCCAGCAGGCCTTTGGTGCCGATTAAGACAGGTTTCCTCCTGATTGCCAGGTGTTCAATTAGACAGCTGAGACGGCTTAGCCATCTGATTAGAGGGAGTTCCAGCCTATCAGAAGCTCCCTAGTTGCTCCGCCTAGGGAAGGTATAAATATCTCCAGTCTTTCTTTCATTTGTTATTCTCCTCTGAGGAAGGCACAACTTGCCGAAACGTTAGGAGCTCCATTTTAAAACTGTATTAGTCCCACTGATTCTCTCAGACCAGAGATCAGTCTCAGTCCATTTTATTGTGTTTAGAAACACTTATTTGTTCACCCTCTCCTGAAAAATAAAAGGTTTCTTTTTTTTAAAACTGAGCTGAACTTCTCTTACTTCACATTTTAGTCTTCCCACCAGTTCTCCTACTTCCCTTACTTCACAGCTTAGTTTACTTACCAGTTCTCCTACTTCCTTCCTCTGCTTCTTTAATGTAAATTAATTCAGCCTAGGAGTATTCAAATGTGTGTATTGAATGTGCACGCTTGTCATCACATGAATCAAAGTCAACTCACCCTCTGTGCTGTATTGTGTGCGGTCGTTGACTCCAAAACTGGGATCCACTGCTTCACTTCCCAGATCTGGATCCACTCAACCACGCACTTTGACTAAAACAAACACAAAACTGCCCAAAGGTCAGCAGTAAATGTTAGCATACGTCTGTAGTGTAAGAGAGGTCAACGATCTCTCAAATATGTTTGCGCCGTCCGTGTCAAAATTGATTCTTAGGAACGATGTAAAATAGTAAATGTACCAAAATTAGTCAATACTGGATATGTGAAGGAATCTCGAATCCAAAATTGAAGTTAGAATTCCTAAATCAAACTCAACATCTAAATCAGAGTCAAAATCAAGATCACAATCCAGTTCCAAATCAGAATTCGAAAGGTTTAAAATTGGAAGTAAAATGAAATTAAAAAATAATGAATAATTAATCAATTAAATATTAAATTCAACTTTAAAAAAATCAATAACTGTGTTCAAAGATATTCAATCAGAAATACCAATGCAAGTCAAACTGTTGAACTGCACTTACACTCTGGTCTGCACAATAATGAATCTCATTTACTAATGAATCACAATTAAGTTCAAGAATTGAAGAAGCACAACTGAAACCATTAATCTTTGTTATAATGTTTAATTAAAACTAAAGTCAGGATGTAAGCTTACAGGTCTTAGACAATGAAGCTCTAACAAATTCACAGATTCTAAACACTTATTACTATTATCTAGCAGTTACTCCTCCTGGCCGCTAGTTGGTTTTCTGGCGTTTTGCATTTCTTCTACTATTTTTCGCCGACAGGAAGTTATCCTGATGTTATGCTAACGGATATGCTAACGACAAAAACGGAGCTTCTAATCAAGCATACACACAAGTTTCACCAAAATCCCACACTTTAATTCCACTGGTACGCCCTCTGTCTCCTCTCACACTCTACTGGTTATTTTATTTTATAAGCACTTTTATCTTACATACAGAGTACCGCAAAACCGGAGCTACGCGTAGCTAGCGTTAGCTCCTCACAGCGCGGCTACAGATTATGCAATGTTATTCATCATTTTAAACGTATTTCCACGCTGCTAAAACACAGACTGGTCACACGTATTATTATCCATTCTTGGAGGTCACAGTTAAACTGAGACTAGGGGGACCTAGAGTGTCTAAATGATGGACTTACCTCCTCTGATGAGGGCGGGGACACCTCCTTTAGGAGACCCGCCAGGACACCTGCAAAATATGAAAGAAAATTACAAACCCCTCTTGAGAATTACAGGTATTAAGGCCTATACTTTGTGTGCCCGTGCCCTCTGACTGCCTAAAGGCAGCCAGACCCTTTTTTTCCCCTGAACATAACCTGCCAGTGCCACAAAGTGTACCTTGACTTGTATTAGAAACTCATTGGGTGGAGATGATGGCCCTTAACTGGTGGTTTTACACCCAGCAGGCCTTTGGTGCCGATTAAGACAGGTTTCCTCCTGATTGCCAGGTGTTCAATTAGACAGCTGAGACGGCTTAGCCATCTGATTAGAGGGAGTTCCAGCCTATCAGAAGCTCCCTAGTTGCTCCGCCTAGGGAAGGTATAAATATCTCCAGTCTTTCTTTCATTTTTTATTCTCCTCTGAGGAAGGCACAACTTGCCGAAACGTTAGGAGCTCCATTTTAAAACTGTATTAGTCCCACTGATTCTCTCAGACCAGAGATCAGTCTCAGTCCATTTTATTGTGTTTAGAAACACTTATTTGTTCACCCTCTCCTGAAAAATAAAAGGTTTCTTTTTTTAAAAACTGAGCTGAACTTCTCTTACTTCACATTTTAGTCTTCCCACCAGTTCTCCTACTTCCCTTACTTCACAGCTTAGTTTACTTACCAGTTCTCCTACTTCCTTCCTCTGCTTCTTTAATGTAAATTAATGCAGCCTAGGAGTATTCAAATGTGTGTATTGAATGTGCACGCTTGTCATCACATGAATCAAAGTCAACTCACCCTCTGTGCTGTATTGTGTGCGGTCGTTGACTCCAAAACTGGGATCCACTGCTTCACTTCCCAGATCTGGATCCACTCAACCACGCACCTTGACTAAAACAAACACAAAACTGCCCAAAGGTCAGCAGTAAATGTTAGCATACGTCTGTAGTGTAAGAGAGGTCAACGATCTCTCAAATATGTTTGCGCCGTCCGTGTCAAAATTGATTCTTAGGAACGATGTAAAATAGTAAATGTACCAAAATTAGTCAATACTGGATATGTGAAGGAATCTCGAATCCAAAATTGAAGTTAGAATTCCTAAATCAAACTCAACATCTAAATCAGAGTCAAAATCAAGATCACAATCCAGTTCCAAATCAGAATTCGAAAGGTTTAAAATTGGAAGTAAAATGAAATTAAAAAAGAATGAATAATTAATCAATTAAATATTAAATTCAACTTTAAAAAAATCAATAACTGTGTTCAAAGATATTCAATCAGAAATACCAATGCAAGTCAAACTGTTGAACTGCACTTACACTCTGGTCTGCACAATAATGAATCTCATTTACTAATGAATCACAATTAAGTTCAAGAATTGAAGAAGCACAACTGAAACCATTAATCTTTGTTATAATGTTTAATTAAAACTAAAGTCAGGATGTAAGCTTACAGGTCTTAGACAATGAAGCTCTAACAAATTCACAGATTCTAAACACTTATTACTATTATCTAGCAGTTACTCCTCCTGGCCGCTAGTTGGTTTTCTGGCGTTTTGCATTTCTTCTACTATTTTTCGCCGACAGGAAGTTATCCTGATGTTATGCTAACGGATATGCTAACGACAAAAACGGAGCTTCTAATCAAGCATACGCACACACAAGTTTCACCAAAATCCCACACTTTAATTCCACTGGTACGCCCTCTGTCTCCTCTCACACTCTACTGGTTATTTTATTTTATAAGCACTTTTATTTTACATACAGAGTACCGCAAAACCGGAGCTACACGTAGCTAGCGTTAGCTCCTCACAGCGCGGCTACAGATTATGCAATGTTATTCATCATTTTAAACGTATTTCCACGCTGCTAAAACACAGACTGGTCACACGTATTATTATCCATTCTTGGAGGTCACAGTTCAACTGAGACTAGGGGGACCTAGAGTGTCTAAATTATGGACTTACCTCCTCTGATGAGGGCGGGACACCTCCTTTAGGAGACCCGCCAGGACACCTGCAAAATATGAAAAAAAATTACAAACCCCTCTTGAGAATTACAGGTATTAAGGCCTATACTTTGTGTGCCCGTGCCCTCTGACTGCCTAAAGGCAGCCAGACCCTTTTTTTCCCCTGAACCTAACCTGCCAGTGCCACAAAGTGTACCTTGACTTGTATTAGAAACTCATTGGGTGGAGATGATGGCCCTTAACTGGTGGTTTTACACCCAGCAGGCCTTTGGTGCCGATTAAGACAGGTTTCCTCCTGATTGCCAGGTGTTCAATTAGACAGCTGAGACGGCTTAGCCATCTGATTAGAGGGAGTTCCAGCCTATCAGAAGCTCCCTAGTTGCTCCGCCTAGGGAAGGTATAAATATCTCCAGTCTTTCTTTCATTTGTTATTCTCCTCTGAGGAAGGCACAACTTGCCGAAACGTTAGGAGCTCCATTTTAAAACTGTATTAGTCCCACTGATTCTCTCAGACCAGAGATCAGTCTCAGTCCATTTTATTGTGTTTAGAAACACTTATTTGTTCACCCTCTCCTGAAAAATAAAAGGTTTCTTTTTTTTTAAACTGAGCTGAACTTCTCTTACTTCACATTTTAGTCTTCCCACCAGTTCTCCTACTTCCCTTACTTCACAGCTTAGTTTACTTACCAGTTCTCCTACTTCCTTCCTCTGCTTCTTTAATGTAAATTAATTCAGCCTAGGAGTATTCAAATGTGTGTATTGAATGTGCACGCTTGTCATCACATGAATCAAAGTCAACTCACCCTCTGTGCTGTATTGTGTGCGGTCGTTGACTCCAAAACTGGGATCCACTGCTTCACTTCCCAGATCTGGATCCACTCAACCACGCACTTTGACTAAAACAAACACAAAACTGCCCAAAGGTCAGCAGTAAATGTTAGCATACGTCTGTAGTGTAAGAGAGGTCAACGATCTCTCAAATATGTTTGCGCCGTCCGTGTCAAAATTGATTCTTAGGAACGATGTAAAATAGTAAATGTACCAAAATTAGTCAATACTGGATATGTGAAGGAATCTCGAATCCAAAATTGAAGTTAGAATTCCTAAATCAAACTCAACATCTAAATCAGAGTCAAAATCAAGATCACAATCCAGTTCCAAATCAGAATTCGAAAGGTTTAAAATTGGAAGTAAAATGAAATTAAAAAATAATGAATAATTAATCAATTAAATATTAAATTCAACTTTAAAAAAATCAATAACTGTGTTCAAAGATATTCAATCAGAAATACCAATGCAAGTCAAACTGTTGAACTGCACTTACACTCTGGTCTGCACAATAATGAATCTCATTTACTAATGAATCACAATTAAGTTCAAGAATTGAAGAAGCACAACTGAAACCATTAATCTTTGTTATAATGTTTAATTAAAACTAAAGTCAGGATGTAAGCTTACAGGTCTTAGACAATGAAGCTCTAACAAATTCACAGATTCTAAACACTCATTACTATTATCTAGCAGTTACTCCTCCTGGCCGCTAGTTGGTTTTCTGGCGTTTTGCATTTCTTCTACTATTTTTCGCCGACAGGAAGTTATCCTGATGTTATGCTAACGGATATGCTAACGACAAAAACGGAGCTTCTAATCAAGCATACACACAAGTTTCACCAAAATCCCACACTTTAATTCCACTGGTACGCCCTCTGTCTCCTCTCACACTCTACTGGTTATTTTATTTTATTTTATAAGCACTTTTATCTTACATACAGAGTACCGCAAAACCGGAGCTACGCGTAGCTAGCGTTAGCTCCTCACAGCGCGGCTACAGATTATGCAATGTTATTCATCATTTTAAACGTATTTCCACGCTGCTAAAACACAGACTGGTCACACGTATTATTATCCATTCTTGGAGGTCACAGTTAAACTGAGACTAGGGGGACCTAGAGTGTCTAAATGATGGACTTACCTCCTCTGATGAGGGCGGGGACACCTCCTTTAGGAGACCCGCCAGGACACCTGCAAAATATGAAAGAAAATTACAAACCCCTCTTGAGAATTACAGGTATTAAGGCCTATACTTTGTGTGCCCGTGCCCTCTGACTGCCTAAAGGCAGCCAGACCCTTTTTTTCCCCTGAACCTAACCTGCCAGTGCCACAAAGTGTACCTTGACTTGTATTAGAAACTCATTGGGTGGAGATGATGGCCCTTAACTGGTGGTTTTACACCCAGCAGGCCTTTGGTGCCGATTAAGACAGGTTTCCTCCTGATTGCCAGGTGTTCAATTAGACAGCTGAGACGGCTTAGCCATCTGATTAGAGGGAGTTCCAGCCTATCAGAAGCTCCCTAGTTGCTCCGCCTAGGGAAGGTATAAATATCTCCAGTCTTTCTTTCATTTTTTATTCTCCTCTGAGGAAGGCACAACTTGCCGAAACGTTAGGAGCTCCATTTTAAAACTGTATTAGTCCCACTGATTCTCTCAGACCAGAGATCAGTCTCAGTCCATTTTATTGTGTTTAGAAACACTTATTTGTTCACCCTCTCCTGAAAAATAAAAGGTTTCTTTTTTTAAAAACTGAGCTGAACTTCTCTTACTTCACATTTTAGTCTTCCCACCAGTTCTCCTACTTCCCTTACTTCACAGCTTAGTTTACTTACCAGTTCTCCTACTTCCTTCCTCTGCTTCTTTAATGTAAATTAATGCAGCCTAGGAGTATTCAAATGTGTGTATTGAATGTGCACGCTTGTCATCACATGAATCAAAGTCAACTCACCCTCTGTGCTGTATTGTGTGCGGTCGTTGACTCCAAAACTGGGATCCACTGCTTCACTTCCCAGATCTGGATCCACTCAACCACGCACCTTGACTAAAACAAACACAAAACTGCCCAAAGGTCAGCAGTAAATGTTAGCATACGTCTGTAGTGTAAGAGAGGTCAACGATCTCTCAAATATGTTTGCGCCGTCCGTGTCAAAATTGATTCTTAGGAACGATGTAAAATAGTAAATGTACCAAAATTAGTCAATACTGGATATGTGAAGGAATCTCGAATCCAAAATTGAAGTTAGAATTCCTAAATCAAACTCAACATCTAAATCAGAGTCAAAATCAAGATCACAATCCAGTTCCAAATCAGAATTCGAAAGGTTTAAAATTGGAAGTAAAATGAAATTAAAAAATAATGAATAATTAATCAATTAAATATTAAATTCAACTTTAAAAAAATCAATAACTGTGTTCAAAGATATTCAATCAGAAATACCAATGCAAGTCAAACTGTTGAACTGCACTTACACTCTGGTCTGCACAATAATGAATCTCATTTACTAATGAATCACAATTAAGTTCAAGAATTGAAGAAGCACAACTGAAACCATTAATCTTTGTTATAATGTTTAATTAAAACTAAAGTCAGGATGTAAGCTTACAGGTCTTAGACAATGAAGCTCTAACAAATTCACAGATTCTAAACACTCATTACTATTATCTAGCAGTTACTCCTCCTGGCCGCTAGTTGGTTTTCTGGCGTTTTGCATTTCTTCTACTATTTTTCGCCGACAGGAAGTTATCCTGATGTTATGCTAACGGATATGCTAACGACAAAAACGGAGCTTCTAATCAAGCATACACACAAGTTTCACCAAAATCCCACACTTTAATTCCACTGGTACGCCCTCTGTCTCCTCTCACACTCTACTGGTTATTTTATTTTATAAGCACTTTTATTTTACATACAGAGTACCGCAAAACCGGAGCTACACGTAGCTAGCGTTAGCTCCTCACAGCGCGGCTACAGATTATGCAATGTTATTCATCATTTTAAACGTATTTCCACGCTGCTAAAACACAGACTGGTCACACGTATTATTATCCATTCTTGGAGGTCACAGTTAAACTGAGACTAGGGGGACCTAGAGTGTCTAAATGATGGACTTACCTCCTCTGATGAGGGCGGGGACACCTCCTTTAGGAGACCCGCCAGGACACCTGCAAAATATGAAAAAAAATTACAAACCCCTCTTGAGAATTACAGGTATTAAGGCCTATACTTTGTGTGCCCGTGCCCTCTGACTGCCTAAAGGCAGCCAGACCCTTTTTTTCCCCTGAACCTAACCTGCCAGTGCCACAAAGTGTACCTTGACTTGTATTAGAAACTCATTGGGTGGAGATGATGGCCCTTAACTAGTGGTTTTAAACCTAGCAGGCCTTTGGTGCCGATTAAGACAGGTTTCCTCCTGATTGCCAGGTGTTCAATTAGACAGCTGAGACGGCTTAGCCATCTGATTAGAGGGAGTTCCAGCCTATCAGAAGCTCCCTAGTTGCTCCGCCTAGGGAAGGTATAAATATCTCCAGTCTTTCTTTCATTTTTTATTCTCCTCTGAGGAAGGCACAACTTGCCGAAATGTTAGGAGCTCCATTTTAAAACTGTATTAGTCCCACTGATTCTCTCAGACCAGAGATCAGTCTCAGTCCATTTTATTGTGTTTAGAAACACTTATTTGTTCACCCTCTCCTGAAAAATAAAAGGTTTCTTTTTTTAAAAACTGAGCTGAACTTCTCTTACTTCACATTTTAGTCTTCCCACCAGTTCTCCTACTTCCCTTACTTCACAGCTTAGTTTACTTACCAGTTCTCCTACTTCCTTCCTCTGCTTCTTTAATGTAAATTAATGCAGCCTAGGAGTATTCAAATGTGTGTATTGAATGTGCACGCTTGTCATCACATGAATTAAAGTCAACTCACCCTCTGTGCTGTATTGTGTGCGGTCGTTGACTCCAAAACTGGGATCCACTGCTTCACTTCCCAGATCTGGATCCACTCAACCACGCACCTTGACTAAAACAAACACAAAACTGCCCAAAGGTCAGCAGTAAATGTTAGCATACGTCTGTAGTGTAAGAGGTCAACGATCTCTCAAATATGTTTGCGCCGTCCGTGTCAAAATTGATTCTTAGGAACGATGTAAATGTACCAAAATTAGTCAATGCTTGATATGTGAAGGAATCTCGAATCCAAAATTGAAGTTAGAATTCCTAAATCAAACTCAACATCTAAATCAGAGTCAAAATCAAGATCACAATCCAGTTCCAAATCAGAATTCGAAAGGTTTAAAATTGGAAGTAAAATGAAATAAAAAAATAATGAATAATTAATCAATTAAATATTAAATTCAACTTTAAAAAAATCAATAACTGTGTTCAAAGATATTCAATCAGAAATACCAATGCAAGTCAAACTGTTGAACTGCACTTACACTCTGGTCTGCACAATAATGAATCTCATTTACTAATGAATCACAATTAAGTTCAAGAATTGAAGAAGCACAACTGAAACCATTAATCTTTGTTATAATGTTTAATTAAAACTAAAGTCAGGATGTAAGCTTACAGGTCTTAGACAATGAAGCTCTAACAAATTCACAGATTCTAAACACTTATTACTATTATCTAGCAGTTACTCCTCCTGGCCGCTAGTTGGTTTTCTGGCGTTTTGCATTTCTTCTACTATTTTTCGCCGACAGGAAGTTATCCTGATGTTATGCTAACGGATATGCTAACGACAAAAACGGAGCTTCTAATCAAGCATACGCACCACACAAGTTTCACCAAAATCCCACACTTTAATTCCACTGGTACGCCCTCTGTCTCCTCTCACACTCTACTGGTTATTTTATTTTATAAGCACTTTTATTTTACATACAGAGTACCGCAAAACCGGAGCTACACGTAGCTAGCGTTAGCTCCTCACAGCGCGGCTACAGATTATGCAATGTTATTCATCATTTTAAACGTATTCCACGCTGCTAAAACACAGACTGGTCACACGTATTATTATCCATTCTTGGAGGTCACAGTTAAACTGAGACTAGGGGGACCTAGAGTGTCTAAATGATGGACTTACCTCCTCTGATGAGGGCGGGGACACCTCCTTTAGGAGACCCGCCAGGACACCTGCAAAATATGAAAAAAAATTACAAACCCCTCTTGAGAATTACAGGTATTAAGGCCTATACTTTGTGTGCCCGTGCCCTCTGACTGCCTAAAGGCAGCCAGACCCTTTTTTTCCCCTGAACCTAACCTGCCAGTGCCACAAAGTGTACCTTGACTTGTATTAGAAACTCATTTGGGTGGAGATGATGGCCCTTAACTGGTGGTTTTACACCCAGCAGGCCTTTGGTGCCGATTAAGACAGGTTTCCTCCTGATTGCCAGGTGTTCAATTAGACAGCTGAGACGGCTTAGCCATCTGATTACAGGGAGTTCCAGCCTATCAGAAGCTCCCTAGTTGCTCCGCCTAGGGAAGGTATAAATATCTCCAGTCTTTCTTTCATTTTTTATTCTCCTCTGAGGAAGGCACAACTTGCCGAAACGTTAGGAGCTCCATTTTAAAACTGTATTAGTCCCACTGATTCTCTCAGACCAGAGATCAGTCTCAGTCCATTTTATTGTGTTTAGAAACACTTATTTGTTCACCCTCTCCTGAAAAATAAAAGGTTTCTTTTTTTAAAAACTGAGCTGAACTTCTCTTACTTCACATTTTAGTCTTCCCACCAGTTCTCCTACTTCCCTTACTTCACAGCTTAGTTTACTTACCAGTTCTCCTACTTCCTTCCTCTGCTTCTTTAATGTAAATTAATGCGGCCTAGGAGTATTCAAATGTGTGTATTGAATGTGCACGCTTGTCATCACATGAATCAAAGTCAACTCACCCTCTGTGCTGTATTGTGTGCGGTCGTTGACCCCAAAACTGGGATCCACTGCTTCACTTCCCAGATCTGGATCCACTCAACCACGCACCTTGACTAAAACAAACACAAAACTGCCCAAAGGTCAGCAGTAAATGTTAGCATACGTCTGTAGTGTAAGAGAGGTCAACGATCTCTCAAATATGTTTGCGCCGTCCGTGTCAAAATTGATTCTTAGGAACGATGTAAAATAGTAAATGTACCAAAATTAGTCAATGCTTGATATGTGAAGGAATCTCGAATCCAAAATTGAAGTTAGAATTCCTAAATCAAACTCAACATCTAAATCAGAGTCAAAATCAAGATCACAATCCAGTTCCAAATCAGAATTCGAAAGGTTTAAAATTGGAAGTAAAATGAAATTAAAAAATAATGAATAATTAATCAATTAAATATTAAATTCAACTTTAAAAAAATCAATAACTGTGTTCAAAGATATTCAATCAGAAATACCAATGCAAGTCAAACTGTTGAACTGCACTTACACTCTGGTCTGCACAATAATGAATCTCATTTACTAATGAATCACAATTAAGTTCAAGAATTGAAGAAGCACAACTGAAACCATTAATCTTTGTTATAATGTTTAATTAAAACTAAAGTCAGGATGTAAGCTTACAGGTCTTAGACAATGAAGCTCTAACAAATTCACAGATTCTAAACACTTATTACTATTATCTAGCAGTTACTCCTCCTGGCCGCTAGTTGGTTTTCTGGCGTTTTGCATTTCTTCTACTATTTTTCGCCGACAGGAAGTTATCCTGATGTTATGCTAACGGATATGCTAACGACAAAAACGGAGCTTCTAATCAAGCATACGCACACACAAGTTTCACCAAAATCCCACACTTTAATTCCACTGGTACGCCCTCTGTCTCCTCTCACACTCTACTGGTTATTTTATTTTATAAGCACTTTTATTTTACATACAGAGTACCGCAAAACCGGAGCTACACGTAGCTAGCGTTAGCTCCTCACAGCGCGGCTACAGATTATGCAATGTTATTCATCATTTTAAACGTATTTCCACGCTGCTAAAACACAGACTGGTCACACGTATTATTATCCATTCTTGGAGGTCACAGTTAAACTGAGACTAGGGGGACCTAGAGTGTCTAAATGATGGACTTACCTCCTCTGATGAGGGCGGGGACACCTCCTTTAGGAGACCCGCCAGGACACCTGCAAAATATGAAAAAAAATTACAAACCCCTCTTGAGAATTACAGGTATTAAGGCCTATACTTTGTGTGCCCGTGCCCTCTGACTGCCTAAAGGCAGCCAGACCCTTTTTTTCCCCTGAACCTAACCTGCCAGTGCCACAAAGTGTACCTTGACTTGTATTAGAAACTCATTTGGGTGGAGATGATGGCCCTTAACTGGTGGTTTTACACCCAGCAGGCCTTTGGTGCCGATTAAGACAGGTTTCCTCCTGATTGCCAGGTGTTCAATTAGACAGCTGAGACGGCTTAGCCATCTGATTACAGGGAGTTCCAGCCTATCAGAAGCTCCCTAGTTGCTCCGCCTAGGGAAGGTATAAATATCTCCAGTCTTTCTTTCATTTTTTATTCTCCTCTGAGGAAGGCACAACTTGCCGAAACGTTAGGAGCTCCATTTTAAAACTGTATTAGTCCCACTGATTCTCTCAGACCAGAGATCAGTCTCAGTCCATTTTATTGTGTTTAGAAACACTTATTTGTTCACCCTCTCCTGAAAAATAAAAGGTTTCTTTTTTTTAAAACTGAGCTGAACTTCTCTTACTTCACATTTTAGTCTTCCCACCAGTTCTCCTACTTCCCTTACTTCACAGCTTAGTTTACTTACCAGTTCTCCTACTTCCTTCCTCTGCTTCTTTAATGTAAATTAATGCAGCCTAGGAGTATTCAAATGTGTGTATTGAATGTGCACGCTTGTCATCACATGAATCAAAGTCAACTCACCCTCTGTGCTGTATTGTGTGCGGTCGTTGACTCCAAAACTGGGATCCACTGCTTCACTTCCCAGATCTGGATCCACTCAACCACGCACCTTGACTAAAACAAACACAAAACTGCCCAAAGGTCAGCAGTAAATGTTAGCATACGTCTGTAGTGTAAGAGAGGTCAACGATCTCTCAAATATGTTTGCGCCGTCCGTGTCAAAATTGATTCTTAGGAACGATGTAAAATAGTAAATGTACCAAAATTAGTCAATACTGGATATGTGAAGGAATCTCGAATCCAAAATTGAAGTTAGAATTCCTAAATCAAACTCAACATCTAAATCAGAGTCAAAATCAAGATCACAATCCAGTTCCAAATCAGAATTCGAAAGGTTTAAAATTGGAAGTAAAATGAAATTAAAAAATAATGAATAATTAATCAATTAAATATTAAATTCAACTTTAAAAAAATCAATAACTGTGTTCAAAGATATTCAATCAGAAATACCAATGCAAGTCAAACTGTTGAACTGCACTTACACTCTGGTCTGCACAATAATGAATCTCATTTACTAATGAATCACAATTAAGTTCAAGAATTGAAGAAGCACAACTGAAACCATTAATCTTTGTTATAATGTTTAATTAAAACTAAAGTCAGGATGTAAGCTTACAGGTCTTAGACAATGAAGCTCTAACAAATTCACAGATTCTAAACACTTATTACTATTATCTAGCAGTTACTCCTCCTGGCCGCTAGTTGGTTTTCTGGCGTTTTGCATTTCTTCTACTATTTTTCGCCGACAGGAAGTTATCCTGATGTTATGCTAACGGATATGCTAACGACAAAAACGGAGCTTCTAATCAAGCATACACACAAGTTTCACCAAAATCCCACACTTTAATTCCACTGGTACGCCCTCTGTCTCCTCTCACACTACTGGTTATTTTATAAGCACTTTTATCTTACATACAGAGTACCGCAAAACCGGAGCTACGCGTAGCTAGCGTTAGCTCCTCACAGCGCGGCTACAGATTATGCAATGTTATTCATCATTTTAAACGTATTTCCACGCTGCTAAAACACAGACTGGTCACACGTATTATTATCCATTCTTGGAGGTCACAGTTAAACTGAGACTAGGGGGACCTAGAGTGTCTAAATGATGGACTTACCTCCTCTGATGAGGGCGGGGACACCTCCTTTAGGAGACCCGCCAGGACACCTGCAAAATATGAAAAAAAATTACAAACCCCTCTTGAGAATTACAGGTATTAAGGCCTATACTTTGTGTGCCCGTGCCCTCTGACTGCCTAAAGGCAGCCAGACCCTTTTTTTCCCCTGAACCTAACCTGCCAGTGCCACAAAGTGTACCTTGACTTGTATTAGAAACTCATTGGGTGGAGATGATGGCCCTTAACTGGTGGTTTTACACCCAGCAGGCCTTTGGTGCCGATTAAGACAGGTTTCCTCCTGATTGCCAGGTGTTCAATTAGACAGCTGAGACGGCTTAGCCATCTGATTAGAGGGAGTTCCAGCCTATCAGAAGCTCCCTAGTTGCTCCGCCTAGGGAAGGTATAAATATCTCCAGTCTTGGTTTCATTTTTTATTCTCCTCTGAGGAAGGCACAACTTGCCGAAATGTTAGGAGCTCCATTTTAAAACTGTATTAGTCCCACTGATTCTCTCAGACCAGAGATCAGTCTCAGTCCATTTTATTGTGTTTAGAAACACTTATTTGTTCACCCTCTCCTGAAAAATAAAAGGTTTCTTTTTTTTAAAACTGAGCTGAACTTCTCTTACTTCACATTTTAGTCTTCCCACCAGTTCTCCTACTTCCCTTACTTCACAGCTTAGTTTACTTACCAGTTCTCCTACTTCCTTCCTCTGCTTCTTTAATGTAAATTAATGCAGCCTAGGAGTATTCAAATGTGTGTATTGAATGTGCACACTTGTCATCACATGAATCAAAGTCAACTCACCCTCTGTGCTGTATTGTGTGCAGTCGTTGACTCCAAAACTGGGATCCACTGCTTCACTTCCCAGATCTGGATCCACTCAACCACGCACTTTGACTAAAACAAACACAAAACTGCCCAAAGGTCAGCAGTAAATGTTAGCATACGTCTGTAGTGTAAGAGAGGTCAACGATCTCTCAAATATGTTTGCGCCGTCCGTGTCAAAATTGATTCTTAGGAACGATGTAAAATAGTAAATGTACCAAAATTAGTCAATACTGGATATGTGAAGGAATCTCGAATCCAAAATTGAAGTTAGAATTCCTAAATCAAACTCAACATCTAAATCAGAGTCAAAATCAAGATCACAATCCAGTTCCAAATCAGAATTCGAAAGGTTTAAAATTGGAAGTAAAATGAAATTAAAAAATAATGAATAATTAATCAATTAAATATTAAATTCAACTTTAAAAAAATCAATAACTGTGTTCAAAGATATTCAATCAGAAATACCAATGCAAGTCAAACTGTTGAACTGCACTTACACTCTGGTCTGCACAATAATGAATCTCATTTACTAATGAATCACAATTAAGTTCAAGAATTGAAGAAGCACAACTGAAACCATTAATCTTTGTTATAATGTTTAATTAAAACTAAAGTCAGGATGTAAGCTTACAGGTCTTAGACAATGAAGCTCTAACAAATTCACAGATTCTAAACACTTATTACTATTATCTAGCAGTTACTCCTCCTGGCCGCTAGTTGGTTTTCTGGCGTTTTGCATTTCTTCTACTATTTTTCGCCGACAGGAAGTTATCCTGATGTTATGCTAACGGATATGCTAACGACAAAAACGGAGCTTCTAATCAAGCATACGCACACACAAGTTTCACCAAAATCCCACACTTTAATTCCACTGGTACGCCCTCTGTCTCCTCTCACACTCTACTGGTTATTTTATTTTATAAGCACTTTTATTTTACATACAGAGTACCGCAAAACCGGAGCTACACGTAGCTAGCGTTAGCTCCTCACAGCGCGGCTACAGATTATGCAATGTTATTCATCATTTTAAACGTATTTCCACGCTGCTAAAACACAGACTGGTCACACGTATTATTATCCATTCTTGGAGGTCACAGTTAAACTGAGACTAGGGGGACCTAGAGTGTCTAAATGATGGACTTACCTCCTCTGATGAGGGCGGGGACACCTCCTTTAGGAGACCCGCCAGGACACCTGCAAAATATGAAAAAAAATTACAAACCCCTCTTGAGAATTACAGGTATTAAGGCCTATACTTTGTGTGCCCGTGCCCTCTGACTGCCTAAAGGCAGCCAGATCCTTTTTTTCCCCTGAACCTAACCTGCCAGTGCCACAAAGTGTACCTTGACTTGTATTAGAAACTCATTGGGTGGAGATGATGGCCCTTAACTGGTGGTTTTACACCCAGCAGGCCTTTGGTGCCGATTAAGACAGGTTTCCTCCTGATTGCCAGGTGTTCAATTAGACAGCTGAGACGGCTTAGCCATCTGATTAGAGGGAGTTCCAGCCTATCAGAAGCTCCCTAGTTGCTCCGCCTAGGGAAGGTATAAATATCTCCAGTCTTGCTTTCATTTTTTATTCTCCTCTGAGGAAGGCACAACTTGCCGAAATGTTAGGAGCTCCATTTTAAAACTGTATTAGTCCCACTGATTCTCTCAGACCAGAGATCAGTCTCAGTCCATTTTATTGTGTTTAGAAACACTTATTTGTTCACCCTCTCCTGAAAAATAAAAGGTTTCTTTTTTTAAAAACTGAGCTGAACTTCTCTTACTTCACATTTTAGTCTTCCCACCAGTTCTCCTACTTCCCTTACTTCACAGCTTAGTTTACTTACCAGTTCTCCTACTTCCTTCCTCTGCTTCTTTAATGTAAATTAATGCAGCCTAGGAGTATTCAAATGTGTGTATTGAATGTGCACGCTTGTCATCACATGAATCAAAGTCAACTCACCCTCTGTGCTGTATTGTGTGCGGTCGTTGACTCCAAAACTGGGATCCACTGCTTCACTTCCCAGATCTGGATCCACTCAACCACGCACCTTGACTAAAACAAACACAAAACTGCCCAAAGGTCAGCAGTAAATGTTAGCATACGTCTGTAGTGTAAGAGAGGTCAACGATCTCTCAAATATGTTTGCGCCGTCCGTGTCAAAATTGATTCTTAGGAACGATGTAAAATAGTAAATGTACCAAAATTAGTCAATACTGGATATGTGAAGGAATCTCGAATCCAAAATTGAAGTTAGAATTCCTAAATCAAACTCAACATCTAAATCAGAGTCAAAATCAAGATCACAATCCAGTTCCAAATCAGAATTCGAAAGGTTTAAAATTGGAAGTAAAATGAAATTAAAAAATAATGAATAATTAATCAATTAAATATTAAATTCAACTTTAAAAAAATCAATAACTGTGTTCAAAGATATTCAATCAGAAATACCAATGCAAGTCAAACTGTTGAACTGCACTTACACTCTGGTCTGCACAATAATGAATCTCATTTACTAATGAATCACAATTAAGTTCAAGAATTGAAGAAGCACAACTGAAACCATTAATCTTTGTTATAATGTTTAATTAAAACTAAAGTCAGGATGTAAGCTTACAGGTCTTAGACAATGAAGCTCTAACAAATTCACAGATTCTAAACACTTATTACTATTATCTAGCAGTTACTCCTCCTGGCCGCTAGTTGGTTTTCTGGCGTTTTGCATTTCTTCTACTATTTTTCGCCAACAGGAAGTTATCCTGATGTTATGCTAACGGATATGCTAACGACAAAAACGGAGCTTCTAATCAAGCATACGCACACACAAGTTTCACCAAAATCCCACACTTTAATTCCACTGGTACGCCCTCTGTCTCCTCTCACACTCTACTGGTTATTTTATTTTATAAGCACTTTTATTTTACATACAGAGTACCGCAAAACCGGAGCTACACGTAGCTAGCGTTAGCTCCTCACAGCGCGGCTACAGATTATGCAATGTTATTCATCATTTTAAACGTATTTCCACGCTGCTAACACAGACTGGTCACACATATTATTATCCATTCTTGGAGGTCACAGTTAAACTGAGACTAGGGGGACCTAGAGTGTCTAAATGATGGACTTACCTCCTCTGATGAGGGCGGGACACCTCCTTTAGGAGACCCGCCAGGACACCTGCAAAATATGAAAAAAAATTACAAACCCCTCTTGAGAATTACAGGTATTAAGGCCTATACTTTGTGTGCCCGTGCCCTCTGACTGCCTAAAGGCAGCCAGACCCTTTTTTTCCCCTGAACCTAACCTGCCAGTGCCACAAAGTGTACCTTGACTTGTATTAGAAACTCATTGGGTGGAGATGATGGCCCTTAACTGGTGGTTTTACACCCAGCAGGCCTTTGGTGCCGATTAAGACAGGTTTCCTCCTGATTGCCAGGTGTTCAATTAGACAGCTGAGACGGCTTAGCCATCTGATTACAGGGAGTTCCAGCCTATCAGAAGCTCCCTAGTTGCTCCGCCTAGGGAAGGTATAAATATCTCCAGTCTTTCTTTCATTTTTTATTCTCCTCTGAGGAAGGCACAACTTGCCGAAACGTTAGGCGCTCCATTTTAAAACTGTATTAGTCCCACTGATTCTCTCAGACCAGAGATCAGTCTCAGTCCATTTTATTGTGTTTAGAAACACTTATTTGTTCACCCTCTCCTGAAAAATAAAAGGTTTCTTTTTTTTAAAACTGAGCTGAACTTCTCTTACTTCACATTTTAGTCTTCCCACCAGTTCTCCTACTTCCCTTACTTCACAGCTTAGTTTACTTACCAGTTCTCCTACTTCCTTCCTCTGCTTCTTTAATGTAAATTAATGCAGCCTAGGAGTATTCAAATGTGTGTATTGAATGTGCACGCTTGTCATCACATGAATCAAAGTCAACTCACCCTCTGTGCTGTATTGTGTGCGGTCGTTGACTCCAAAACTGGGATCCACTGCTTCACTTCCCAGATCTGGATCCACTCAACCACGCACCTTGACTAAAACAAACACAAAACTGCCCAAAGGTCAGCAGTAAATGTTAGCATACGTCTGTAGTGTAAGAGAGGTCAACGATCTCTCAAATATGTTTGCGCCGTCCGTGTCAAAATTGATTCTTAGGAACGATGTAAAATAGTAAATGTACCAAAATTAGTCAATACTGGATATGTGAAGGAATCTCGAATCCAAAATTGAAGTTAGAATTCCTAAATCAAACTCAACATCTAAATCAGAGTCAAAATCAAGATCACAATCCAGTTCCAAATCAGAATTCGAAAGGTTTAAAATTGGAAGTAAAATGAAATTAAAAAATAATGAATAATTAATCAATTCAATATTAAATTCAACTTTAAAAAAATCAATAACTGTGTTCAAAGATATTCAATCAGAAATACCAATGCAAGTCAAACTGTTGAACTGCACTTACACTCTGGTCTGCACAATAATGAATCTCATTTACTAATGAATCACAATTAAGTTCAAGAATTGAAGAAGCACAACTGAAACCATTAATCTTTGTTATAATGTTTAATTAAAACTAAAGTCAGGATGTAAGCTTACAGGTCTTAGACAATGAAGCTCTAACAAATTCACAGATTCTAAACACTCATTACTATTATCTAGCAGTTACTCTTCCTGGCCGCTAGTTGGTTTTCTGGCGTTTTGCATTTCTTCTACTATTTTTCGCCGACAGGAAGTTATCCTGATGTTATGCTAACGGATATGCTAACGACAAAAACGGAGCTTCTAATCAAGCATACACACACAAGTTTCACCAAAATCCCACACTTTAATTCCACTGGTACGCCCTCTGTCTCCTCTCACACTCTACTGGTTATTTTATTTTATAAGCACTTTTATTTTACATACAGAGTACCGCAAAACCGGAGCTACACGTAGCTAGCGTTAGCTCCTCACAGCGCGGCTACAGATTATGCAATGTTATTCATCATTTTAAACGTATTTCCACGCTGCTAAAACACAGACTGGTCACACGTATTATTATCCATTCTTGGAGGTCACAGTTAAACTGAGACTAGGGCGACCTAGAGTGTCTAAATGATGGACTTACCTCCTCTGATGAGGGCGGGGACACCTCCTTTAGGAGACCCGCCAGGACACCTGCAAAATATGAAAAGAAATTACAAACCCCTCTTGAGAATTACAGGTATTAAGGCCTATACTTTGTGTGCCCGTGCCCTCTGACTGCCTAAAGGCAGCCAGACCCTTTTTTTCCCCTGAACCTAACCTGCCAGTGCCACAAAGTGTACCTTGACTTGTATTAGAAACTCATTGGGTGGAGATGATGGCCCTTAACTGGTGGTTTTACACCCAGCAGGCCTTTGGTGCCGATTAAGACAGGTTTCCTCCTGATTGCCAGGTGTTCAATTAGACAGCTGAGACGGCTTAGCCATCTGATTAGAGGGAGTTCCAGCCTATCAGAAGCTCCCTAGTTGCTCCGCCTAGGGAAGGTATAAATATCTCCAGTCTTTCTTTCATTTTTTATTCTCCTCTGAGGAAGGCACAACTTGCCGAAACGTTAGGAGCTCCATTTTAAAACTGTATTAGTCCCACTGATTCTCTCAGACCAGAGATCAGTCTCAGTCCATTTTATTGTGTTTAGAAACACTTATTTGTTCACCCTCTCCTGAAAAATAAAAGGTTTCTTTTTTAAAAAACTGAGCTGAACTTCTCTTACTTCACATTTTAGTCTTCCCACCAGTTCTCCTACTTCCCTTACTTCACAGCTTAGTTTACTTACCAGTTCTCCTACTTCCTTCCTCTGCTTCTTTAATGTAAATTAATGCGGCCTAGGAGTATTCAAATGTGTGTATTGAATGTGCACGCTTGTCATCACATGAATCAAAGTCAACTCACCCTCTGTGCTGTATTGTGTGCGGTCGTTGACTCCAAAACTGGGATCCACTGCTTCACTTCCCAGATCTGGATCCACTCAACCACGCACCTTGACTAAAACAAACACAAAACTGCCCAAAGGTCAGCAGTAAATGTTAGCATACGTCTGTAGTGTAAGAGAGGTCAACGATCTCTCAAATATGTTTGCGCCGTCCGTGTCAAAATTGATTCTTAGGAACGATGTAAAATAGTAAATGTACCAAAATTAGTCAATGCTTGATATGTGAAGGAATCTCGAATCCAAAATTGAAGTTAGAATTCCTAAATCAAACTCAACATCTAAATCAGAGTCAAAATCAAGATCACAATCCAGTTCCAAATCAGAATTCGAAAGGTTTAAAATTGGAAGTAAAATGAAATTAAAAAATAATAAATAATTAATCAATTAAATATTAAATTCAACTTTAAAAAAATCAATAACTGTGTTCAAAGATATTCAATCAGAAATACCAATGCAAGTCAAACTGTTGAACTGCACTTACACTCTGGTCTGCACAATAATGAATCTCATTTACTAATGAATCACAATTAAGTTCAAGAATTGAAGAAGCACAACTGAAACCATTAATCTTTGTTATAATGTTTAATTAAAACTAAAGTCAGGATGTAAGCTTACAGGTCTTAGACAATGAAGCTCTAACAAATTCACAGATTCTAAACACTTATTACTATTATCTAGCAGTTACTCCTCCTGGCCGCTAGTTGGTTTTCTGGCGTTTTGCATTTCTTCTACTATTTTTCGCCGACAGGAAGTTATCCTGATGTTATGCTAACGGATATGCTAACGACAAAAACGGAGCTTCTAATCAAGCATACGCACACACAAGTTTCACCAAAATCCCACACTTTAATTCCACTGGTACGCCCTCTGTCTCCTCTCACACTCTACTGGTTATTTTATTTTATAAGCACTTTTATTTTACATACAGAGTACCGCAAAACCGGAGCTACACGTAGCTAGCGTTAGCTCCTCACAGCGCGGCTACAGATTATGCAATGTTATTCATCATTTTAAACGTATTTCCACGCTGCTAAAACACAGACTGGTCACACGTATTATTATCCATTCTTGGAGGTCACAGTTAAACTGAGACTAGGGGGACCTAGAGTGTCTAAATGATGGACTTACCTCCTCTGATGAGGGCGGGGACACCTCCTTTAGGAGACCCGCCAGGACACCTGCAAAATATGAAAAAAAATTACAAACCCCTCTTGAGAATTACAGGTATTAAGGCCTATACTTTGTGTGCCCGTGCCCTCTGACTGCCTAAAGGCAGCCAGACCCTTTTTTTCCCCTGAACCTAACCTGCCAGTGCCACAAAGTGTACCTTGACTTGTATTAGAAACTCATTTGGGTGGAGATGATGGCCCTTAACTGGTGGTTTTACACCCAGCAGGCCTTTGGTGCCGATTAAGACAGGTTTCCTCCTGATTGCCAGGTGTTCAATTAGACAGCTGAGACGGCTTAGCCATCTGATTACAGGGAGTTCCAGCCTATCAGAAGCTCCCTAGTTGCTCCGCCTAGGGAAGGTATAAATATCTCCAGTCTTTCTTTCATTTTTTATTCTCCTCTGAGGAAGGCACAACTTGCCGAAACGTTAGGAGCTCCATTTTAAAACTGTATTAGTCCCACTGATTCTCTCAGACCAGAGATCAGTCTCAGTCCATTTTATTGTGTTTAGAAACACTTATTTGTTCACCCTCTCCTGAAAAATAAAAGGTTTCTTTTTTTTAAAACTGAGCTGAACTTCTCTTACTTCACATTTTAGTCTTCCCACCAGTTCTCCTACTTCCCTTACTTCACAGCTTAGTTTACTTACCAGTTCTCCTACTTCCTTCCTCTGCTTCTTTAATGTAAATTAATGCGGCCTAGGAGTATTCAAATGTGTGTATTGAATGTGCACGCTTGTCATCACATGAATCAAAGTCAACTCACCCTCTGTGCTGTATTGTGTGCGGTCGTTGACTCCAAAACTGGGATCCACTGCTTCACTTCCCAGATCTGGATCCACTCAACCACGCACCTTGACTAAAACAAACACAAAACTGCCCAAAGGTCAGCAGTAAATGTTAGCATACGTCTGTAGTGTAAGAGAGGTCAACGATCTCTCAAATATGTTTGCGCCGTCCGTGTCAAAATTGATTCTTAGGAACGATGTAAAATAGTAAATGTACCAAAATTAGTCAATGCTTGATATGTGAAGGAATCTCGAATCCAAAATTGAAGTTAGAATTCCTAAATCAAACTCAACATCTAAATCAGAGTCAAAATCAAGATCACAATCCAGTTCCAAATCAGAATTCGAAAGGTTTAAAATTGGAAGTAAAATGAAATTAAAAAATAATGAATAATTAATCAATTAAATATTAAATTCAACTTTAAAAAAATCAATAACTGTGTTCAAAGATATTCAATCAGAAATACCAATGCAAGTCAAACTGTTGAACTGCACTTACACTCTGGTCTGCACAATAATGAATCTCATTTACTAATGAATCACAATTAAGTTCAAGAATTGAAGAAGCACAACTGAAACCATTAATCTTTGTTATAATGTTTAATTAAAACTAAAGTCAGGATGTAAGCTTACAGGTCTTAGACAATGAAGCTCTAACAAATTCACAGATTCTAAACACTTATTACTATTATCTAGCAGTTACTCCTCCTGGCCGCTAGTTGGTTTTCTGGCGTTTTGCATTTCTTCTACTATTTTTCGCCGACAGGAAGTTATCCTGATGTTATGCTAACGGATATGCTAACGACAAAAACGGAGCTTCTAATCAAGCATACGCACACACAAGTTTCACCAAAATCCCACACTTTAATTCCACTGGTACGCCCTCTGTCTCCTCTCACACTCTACTGGTTATTTTATTTTATAAGCACTTTTATTTTACATACAGAGTACCGCAAAACCGGAGCTACACGTAGCTAGCGTTAGCTCCTCACAGCGCGGCTACAGATTATGCAATGTTATTCATCATTTTAAACGTATTTCCACGCTGCTAAAACACAGACTGGTCACACGTATTATTATCCATTCTTGGAGGTCACAGTTAAACTGAGACTAGGGGGACCTAGAGTGTCTAAATGATGGACTTACCTCCTCTGATGAGGGCGGGGACACCTCCTTTAGGAGACCCGCCAGGACACCTGCAAAATATGAAAAAAAATTACAAACCCCTCTTGAGAATTACAGGTATTAAGGCCTATACTTTGTGTGCCCGTGCCCTCTGACTGCCTAAAGGCAGCCAGACCCTTTTTTTCCCCTGAACCTAACCTGCCAGTGCCACAAAGTGTACCTTGACTTGTATTAGAAACTCATTGGGTGGAGATGATGGCCCTTAACTGGTGGTTTTACACCCAGCAGGCCTTTGGTGCCGATTAAGACAGGTTTCCTCCTGATTGCCAGGTGTTCAATTAGACAGCTGAGACGGCTTAGCCATCTGATTAGAGGGAGTTCCAGCCTATCAGAAGCTCCCTAGTTGCTCCGCCTAGGGAAGGTATAAATATCTCCAGTCTTTCTTTCATTTTTTATTCTCCTCTGAGGAAGGCACAACTTGCCGAAACGTTAGGAGCTCCATTTTAAAACTGTATTAGTCCCACTGATTCTCTCAGACCAGAGATCAGTCTCAGTCCATTTTATTGTGTTTAGAAACACTTATTTGTTCACCCTCTCCTGAAAAATAAAAGGTTTCTTTTTTAAAAAACTGAGCTGAACTTCTCTTACTTCACATTTTAGTCTTCCCACCAGTTCTCCTACTTCCCTTACTTCACAGCTTAGTTTACTTACCAGTTCTCCTACTTCCTTCCTCTGCTTCTTTAATGTAAATTAATGCGGCCTAGGAGTATTCAAATGTGTGTATTGAATGTGCACGCTTGTCATCACATGAATCAAAGTCAACTCACCCTCTGTGCTGTATTGTGTGCGGTCGTTGACTCCAAAACTGGGATCCACTGCTTCACTTCCCAGATCTGGATCCACTCAACCACGCACCTTGACTAAAACAAACACAAAACTGCCCAAAGGTCAGCAGTAAATGTTAGCATACGTCTGTAGTGTAAGAGAGGTCAACGATCTCTCAAATATGTTTGCGCCGTCCGTGTCAAAATTGATTCTTAGGAACGATGTAAAATAGTAAATGTACCAAAATTAGTCAATGCTTGATATGTGAAGGAATCTCCAATCCAAAATTGAAGTTAGAATTCCTAAATCAAACTCAACATCTAAATCAGAGTCAAAATCAAGATCACAATCCAGTTCCAAATCAGAATTCGAAAGGTTTAAAATTGGAAGTAAAATGAAATAAAAAAATAATGAATAATTAATCAATTAAATATTAAATTCAACTTTAAAAAAATCAATAACTGTGTTCAAAGATATTCAATCAGAAATACCAATGCAAGTCAAACTGTTGAACTGCACTTACACTCTGGTCTGCACAATAATGAATCTCATTTACTAATGAATCACAATTAAGTTCAAGAATTGAAGAAGCACAACTGAAACCATTAATCTTTGTTATAATGTTTAATTAAAACTAAAGTCAGGATGTAAGCTTACAGGTCTTAGACAATGAAGCTCTAACAAATTCACAGATTCTAAACACTTATTACTATTATCTAGCAGTTACTCCTCCTGGCCGCTAGTTGGTTTTCTGGCGTTTTGCATTTCTTCTACTATTTTTCGCCGACAGGAAGTTATCCTGATGTTATGCTAACGGATATGCTAACGACAAAAACGGAGCTTCTAATCAAGCATACGCACACACAAGTTTCACCAAAATCCCACACTTTAATTCCACTGGTACGCCCTCTGTCTCCTCTCACACTCTACTGGTTATTTTATTTTATAAGCACTTTTATTTTACATACAGAGTACCGCAAAACCGGAGCTACACGTAGCTAGCGTTAGCTCCTCACAGCGCGGCTACAGATTATGCAATGTTATTCATCATTTTAAACGTATTTCCACGCTGCTAAAACACAGACTGGTCACACGTATTATTATCCATTCTTGGAGGTCACAGTTAAACTGAGACTAGGGGGACCTAGAGTGTCTAAATGATGGACTTACCTCCTCTGATGAGGGCGGGGACACCTCCTTTAGGAGACCCGCCAGGACACCTGCAAAATATGAAAAAAAATTACAAACCCCTCTTGAGAATTACAGGTATTAAGGCCTATACTTTGTGTGCCCGTGCCCTCTGACTGCCTAAAGGCAGCCAGACCCTTTTTTTCCCCTGAACCTAACCTGCCAGTGCCACAAAGTGTACCTTGACTTGTATTAGAAACTCATTGGGTGGAGATGATGGCCCTTAACTGGTGGTTTTACACCCAGCAGGCCTTTGGTGCCGATTAAGACAGGTTTCCTCCTGATTGCCAGGTGTTCAATTAGACAGCTGAGACGGCTTAGCCATCTGATTAGAGGGAGTTCCAGCCTATCAGAAGCTCCCTAGTTGCTCCGCCTAGGGAAGGTATAAATATCTCCAGTCTTTCTTTCATTTTTTATTCTCCTCTGAGGAAGGCACAACTTGCCGAAATGTTAGGAGCTCCATTTTAAAACTGTATTAGTCCCACTGATTCTCTCAGACCAGAGATCAGTCTCAGTCCATTTTATTGTGTTTAGAAACACTTATTTGTTCACCCTCTCCTGAAAAATAAAAGGTTTCTTTTTTTAAAAACTGAGCTGAACTTCTCTTACTTCACATTTTAGTCTTCCCACCAGTTCTCCTACTTCCCTTACTTCACAGCTTAGTTTACTTACCAGTTCTCCTACTTCCTTCCTCTGCTTCTTTAATGTAAATTAATGCAGCCTAGGAGTATTCAAATGTGTGTATTGAATGTGCACGCTTGTCATCACATGAATCAAAGTCAACTCACCCTCTGTGCTGTATTGTGTGCGGTCGTTGACTCCAAAACTGGGATCCACTGCTTCACTTCCCAGATCTGGATCCACTCAACCACGCACCTTGACTAAAACAAACACAAAACTGCCCAAAGGTCAGCAGTAAATGTTAGCATACGTCTGTAGTGTAAGAGAGGTCAACGATCTCTCAAATATGTTTGCGCCGTCCGTGTCAAAATTGATTCTTAGGAACGATGTAAAATAGTAAATGTACCAAAATTAGTCAATACTGGATATGTGAAGGAATCTCGAATCCAAAATTGAAGTTAGAATTCCTAAATCAAACTCAACATCTAAATCAGAGTCAAAATCAAGATCACAATCCAGTTCCAAATCAGAATTCGAAAGGTTTAAAATTGGAAGTAAAATGAAATTAAAAAATAATGAATAATTAATCAATTAAATATTAAATTCAACTTTAAAAAAATCAATAACTGTGTTCAAAGATATTCAATCAGAAATACCAATGCAAGTCAAACTGTTGAACTGCACTTACACTCTGGTCTGCACAATAATGAATCTCATTTACTAATGAATCACAATTAAGTTCAAGAATTGAAGAAGCACAACTGAAACCATTAATCTTTGTTATAATGTTTAATTAAAACTAAAGTCAGGATGTAAGCTTACAGGTCTTAGACAATGAAGCTCTAACAAATTCACAGATTCTAAACACTTATTACTATTATCTAGCAGTTACTCCTCCTGGCCGCTAGTTGGTTTTCTGGCGTTTTGCATTTCTTCTACTATTTTTCGCCGACAGGAAGTTATCCTGATGTTATGCTAACGGATATGCTAACGACAAAAACGGAGCTTCTAATCAAGCATACGCACACACAAGTTTCACCAAAATCCCACACTTTAATTCCACTGGTACGCCCTCTGTCTCCTCTCACACTCTACTGGTTATTTTATTTTATAAGCACTTTTATTTTACATACAGAGTACCGCAAAACCGGAGCTACACGTAGCTAGCGTTAGCTCCTCACAGCGCGGCTACAGATTATGCAATGTTATTCATCATTTTAAACGTATTTCCATGCTGCTAAAACACAGACTGGTCACACGTATTATTATCCATTCTTGGAGGTCACAGTTAAACTGAGACTAGGGGGACCTAGAGTGTCTAAATGATGGACTTACCTCCTCTGATGAGGGCGGGACACCTCCTTTAGGAGACCCGCCAGGACACCTGCAAAATATGAAAAAAAATTACAAACCCCTCTTGAGAATTACAGGTATTAAGGCCTATACTTTGTGTGCCCGTGCCCTCTGACTGCCTAAAGGCAGCCAGACCCTTTTTTTCCCCTGAACCTAACCTGCCAGTGCCACAAAGTGTACCTTGACTTGTATTAGAAACTCATTGGGTGGAGATGATGGCCCTTAACTGGTGGTTTTACACCCAGCAGGCCTTTGGTGCCGATTAAGACAGGTTTCCTCCTGATTGCCAGGTGTTCAATTAGACAGCTGAGACGGCTTAGCCATCTGATTAGAGGGAGTTCCAGCCTATCAGAAGCTCCCTAGTTGCTCCGCCTAGGGAAGGTATAAATATCTCCAGTCTTTCTTTCATTTTTTATTCTCCTCTGAGGAAGGCACAACTTGCCGAAATGTTAGGAGCTCCATTTTAAAACTGTATTAGTCCCACTGATTCTCTCAGACCAGAGATCAGTCTCAGTCCATTTTATTGTGTTTAGAAACACTTATTTGTTCACCCTCTCCTGAAAAATAAAAGGTTTCTTTTTTTTAAAACTGAGCTGAACTTCTCTTACTTCACATTTTAGTCTTCCCACCAGTTCTCCTACTTCCCTTACTTCACAGCTTAGTTTACTTACCAGTTCTCCTACTTCCTTCCTCTGCTTCTTTAATGTAAATTAATGCAGCCTAGGAGTATTCAAATGTGTGTATTGAATGTGCACGCTTGTCATCACATGAATCAAAGTCAACTCACCCTCTGTGCTGTATTGTGTGCGGTCGTTGACTCCAAAACTGGGATCCACTGCTTCACTTCCCAGATCTGGATCCACTCAACCACGCACCTTGACTAAAACAAACACAAAACTGCCCAAAGGTCAGCAGTAAATGTTAGCATACGTCTGTAGTGTAAGAGAGGTCAACGATCTCTCAAATATGTTTGCGCCGTCCGTGTCAAAATTGATTCTTAGGAACGATGTAAAATAGTAAATGTACCAAAATTAGTCAATACTGGATATGTGAAGGAATCTCGAATCCAAAATTGAAGTTAGAATTCCTAAATCAAACTCAACATCTAAATCAGAGTCAAAATCAAGATCACAATCCAGTTCCAAATCAGAATTCGAAAGGTTTAAAATTGGAAGTAAAATGAAATTAAAAAATAATGAATAATTAATCAATTAAATATTAAATTCAACTTTAAAAAAATCAATAACTGTGTTCAAAGATATTCAATCAGAAATACCAATGCAAGTCAAACTGTTGAACTGCACTTACACTCTGGTCTGCACAATAATGAATCTCATTTACTAATGAATCACAATTAAGTTCAAGAATTGAAGAAGCACAACTGAAACCATTAATCTTTGTTATAATGTTTAATTAAAACTAAAGTCAGGATGTAAGCTTACAGGTCTTAGACAATGAAGCTCTAACAAATTCACAGATTCTAAACACTTATTACTATTATCTAGCAGTTACTCCTCCTGGCCGCTAGTTGGTTTTCTGGCGTTTTGCATTTCTTCTACTATTTTTCGCCGACAGGAAGTTATCCTGATGTTATGCTAACGGATATGCTAACGACAAAAACGGAGCTTCTAATCAAGCATACGCACACACAAGTTTCACCAAAATCCCACACTTTAATTCCACTGGTACGCCCTCTGTCTCCTCTCACACTCTACTGGTTATTTTATTTTATAAGCACTTTTATTTTACATACAGAGTACCGCAAAACCGGAGCTACACGTAGCTAGCGTTAGCTCCTCACAGCGCGGCTACAGATTATGCAATGTTATTCATCATTTTAAACGTATTTCCACGCTGCTAACACAGACTGGTCACACGTATTATTATCCATTCTTGGAGGTCACAGTTAAACTGAGACTAGGGGGACCTAGAGTGTCTAAATGATGGACTTACCTCCTCTGATGAGGGCGGGACACCTCCTTTAGGAGACCCGCCAGGACACCTGCAAAATATGAAAAAAAATTACAAACCCCTCTTGAGAATTACAGGTATTAAGGCCTATACTTTGTGTGCCCGTGCCCTCTGACTGCCTAAAGGCAGCCAGACCCTTTTTTTCCCCTGAACCTAACCTGCCAGTGCCACAAAGTGTACCTTGACTTGTATTAGAAACTCATTGGGTGGAGATGATGGCCCTTAACTGGTGGTTTTACACCCAGCAGGCCTTTGGTGCCGATTAAGACAGGTTTCCTCCTGATTGCCAGGTGTTCAATTAGACAGCTGAGACGGCTTAGCCATCTGATTAGAGGGAGTTCCAGCCTATCAGAAGCTCCCTAGTTGCTCCGCCTAGGGAAGGTATAAATATCTCCAGTCTTTCTTTCATTTTTTATTCTCCTCTGAGGAAGGCACAACTTGCCGAAACGTTAGGAGCTCCATTTTAAAACTGTATTAGTCCCACTGATTCTCTCAGACCAGAGATCAGTCTCAGTCCATTTTATTGTGTTTAGAAACACTTATTTGTTCACCCTCTCCTGAAAAATAAAAGGTTTCTTTTTTTAAAAACTGAGCTGAACTTCTCTTACTTCACATTTTAGTCTTCCCACCAGTTCTCCTACTTCCCTTACTTCACAGCTTAGTTTACTTACCAGTTCTCCTACTTCCTTCCTCTGCTTCTTTAATGTAAATTAATGCAGCCTAGGAGTATTCAAATGTGTGTATTGAATGTGCACGCTTGTCATCACATGAATCAAAGTCAACTCACCCTCTGTGCTGTATTGTGTGCGGTCGTTGACTCCAAAACTGGGATCCACTGCTTCACTTCCCAGATCTGGATCCACTCAACCACGCACCTTGACTAAAACAAAAACAAAACTGCCCAAAGGTCAGCAGTAAATGTTAGCATACATCTGTAGTGTAAGAGAGGTCAACGATCTCTCAAATATGTTTGCGCCGTCCGTGTCAAAATTGATTCTTAGGAACGATGTAAAATAGTAAATGTACCAAAATTAGTCAATACTGGATATGTGAAGGAATCTCGAATCCAAAATTGAAGTTAGAATTCCTAAATCAAACTCAACATCTAAATCAGAGTCAAAATCAAGATCACAATCCAGTTCCAAATCAGAATTCGAAAGGTTTAAAATTGGAAGTAAAATGAAATTAAAAAATAATGAATAATTAATCAATTAAATATTAAATTCAACTTTAAAAAAATCAATAACTGTGTTCAAAGATATTCAATCAGAAATACCAATGCAAGTCAAACTGTTGAACTGCACTTACACTCTGGTCTGCACAATAATGAATCTCATTTATTAATGAATCACAATTAAGTTCAAGAATTGAAGAAGCACAACTGAAACCATTAATCTTTGTTATAATGTTTAATTAAAACTAAAGTCAGGATGTAAGTTTACAGGTCTTAGACAATGAAGCTCTAACAAATTCACAGACTCTAAACACTCATTACTATTATCTAGCAGTTACTCCTCCTGGCCGCTAGTTGGTTTTCTGGCGTTTTGCATTTCTTCTACTATTTTTCGCCGACAGGAAGTTATCCTGATGTTATGCTAACGGATATGCTAACGACAAAAACGGAGCTTCTAATCAAGCATACACACACACACAAGTTTCACCAAAATCCCACACTTTAATTCCACTGGTACGCCCTCTGTCTCCTCTCACACTCTACTGGTTATTTTATTTTATAAGCACTTTTATTTTACATACAGAGTACCGCAAAACCGGAGCTACACGTAGCTAGCGTTAGCTCCTCACAGCGCGGCTACAGATTATGCAATGTTATTCATCATTTTAAACGTATTTCCACGCTGCTAAAACACAGACTGGTCACACGTATTATTATCCATTCTTGGAGGTCACAGTTAAACTGAGACTAGGGGGACCTAGAGTGTCTAAATGATGGACTTACCTCCTCTGATGAGGGCGGGGACACCTCCTTTAGGAGACCCGCCAGGACACCTGCAAAATATGAAAAAAAATTACAAACCCCTCTTGAGAATTACAGGTATTAAGGCCTATACTTTGTGTGCCCGTGCCCTCTGACTGCCTAAAGGCAGCCAGACCCTTTTTTCCCCCTGAACCTAACCTGCCAGTGCCACAAAGTGTACCTTGACTTGTATTAGAAACTCATTGGGTGGAGATGATGGCCCTTAACTGGTGGTTTTACACCCAGCAGGCCTTTGGTGCCGATTAAGACAGGTTTCCTCCTGATTGCCAGGTGTTCAATTAGACAGCTGAGACGGCTTAGCCATCTGATTAGAGGGAGTTCCAGCCTATCAGAAGCTCCCTAGTTGCTCCGCCTAGGGAAGGTATAAATATCTCCAGTCTTTCTTTCATTTTTTTATTCTCCTCTGAGGAAGGCACAACTTGCCGAAACGTTAGGAGCTCCATTTTAAAACTGTATTAGTCCCACTGATTCTCTCAGACCAGAGATCAGTCTCAGTCCATTTTATTGTGTTTAGAAACACTTATTTGTTCACCCTCTCCTGAAAAATAAAAGGTTTCTTTTTTAAAAAACTGAGCTGAACTTCTCTTACTTCACATTTTAGTCTTCCCACCAGTTCTCCTACTTCCCTTACTTCACAGCTTAGTTTACTTACCAGTTCTCCTACTTCCTTCCTCTGCTTCTTTAATGTAAATTAATGCAGCCTAGGAGTATTCAAATGTGTGTATTGAATGTGCACGCTTGTCATCACATGAATCAAAGTCAACTCACCCTCTGTGCTGTATTGTGTGCGGTCGTTGACTCCAAAACTGGGATCCACTGCTTCACTTCCCAGATCTGGATCCACTCAACCACGCACCTTGACTAAAACAAACACAAAACTGCCCAAAGGTCAGCAGTAAATGTTAGCATACGTCTGTAGTGTAAGAGAGGTCAACGATCTCTCAAATATGTTTGCGCCGTCCGTGTCAAAATTGATTCTTAGGAACGATGTAAAATAGTAAATGTACCAAAATTAGTCAATACTGGATATGTGAAGGAATCTCGAATCCAAAATTGAAGTTAGAATTCCTAAATCAAACAACATCTAAATCAGAGTCAAAATCAAGATCACAATCCAGTTCCAAATCAGAATTCGAAAGGTTTAAAATTGGAACTAAAATGAAATAAAAAAATAATGAATAATTAATCAATTAAATATTAAATTCAACTTTAAAAAAATCAATAACTGTGTTCAAAGATATTCAATCAGAAATACCAATGCAAGTCAAACTGTTGAACTGCACTTACACTCTGGTCTGCACAATAATGAATCTCATTTACTAATGAATCACAATTAAGTTCAAGAATTGAAGAAGCACAACTGAAACCATTAATCTTTGTTATAATGTTTAATTAAAACTAAAGTCAGGATGTAAGCTTACAGGTCTTAGACAATGAAGCTCTAACAAATTCACAGATTCTAAACACTCATTACTCTTATCTAGCAGTTACTCCTCCTGGCCGCTAGTTGGTTTTCTGGCGTTTTGCATTTCTTCTACTATTTTTCGCCGACAGGAAGTTATCCTGATGTTATGCTAACGGATATGCTAACGACAAAAACGGAGCTTCTAATCAAGCATACACACACACAAGTTTCACCAAAATCCCACACTTTAATTCCACTGGTACGCCCTCTGTCTCCTCTCACACTCTACTGGTTATTTTATTTTATAAGCACTTTTATTTTACATACAGAGTACCGCAAAACCGGAGCTACACGTAGCTAGCGTTAGCTCCTCACAGCGCGGCTACAGATTATGCAATGTTATTCATCATTTTAAACGTATTTCCACGCTGCTAAAACACAGACTGGTCACACGTATTATTATCCATTCTTGGAGGTCACAGTTAAACTGAGACTAGGGGGACCTAGAGTGTCTAAATGATGGACTTACCTCCTCTGATGAGGGCGGGGACACCTCCTTTAGGAGACCCGCCAGGACACCTGCAAAATATGAAAAAAAATTACAAACCCCTCTTGAGAATTACAGGTATTAAGGCCTATACTTTGTGTGCCCGTGCCCTCTGACTGCCTAAAGGCAGCCAGACCCTTTTTTCCCCCTGAACCTAACCTGCCAGTGCCACAAAGTGTACCTTGACTTGTATTAGAAACTCATTGGGTGGAGATGATGGCCCTTAACTGGTGGTTTTACACCCAGCAGGCCTTTGGTGCCGATTAAGACAGGTTTCCTCCTGATTGCCAGGTGTTCAATTAGACAGCTGAGACGGCTTAGCCATCTGATTAGAGGGAGTTCCAGCCTATCAGATGCTCCCTAGTTGCTCCGCCTAGGGAAGGTATAAATATCTCCAGTCTTGCTTTCATTTTTTATTCTCCTCTGAGGAAGGCACAACTTGCCGAAACGTTAGGAGCTCCATTTTAAAACTGTATTAGTCCCACTGATTCTCTCAGACCAGAGATCAGTCTCAGTCCATTTTATTGTGTTTAGAAACACTTATTTGTTCACCCTCTCCTGAAAAATAAAAGGTTTCTTTTTTTAAAAACTGAGCTGAACTTCTCTTACTTCACATTTTAGTCTTCCCACCAGTTCTCCTACTTCCCTTACTTCACAGCTTAGTTTACTTACCAGTTCTCCTACTTCCTTCCTCTGCTTCTTTAATGTAAATTAATGCAGCCTAGGAGTATTCAAATGTGTGTATTGAATGTGCACGCTTGTCATCACATGAATCAAAGTCAACTCACCCTCTGTGCTGTATTGTGTGTGGTCGTTGACTCCAAAACTGGGATCCACTGCTTCACTTCCCAGATCTGGATCCACTCAACCACGCACCTTGACTAAAACAAACACAAAACTGCCCACAGGTCAGCAGTAAATGTTAGCATACGTCTGTAGTGTAAGAGAGGTCAATGATCTCTCAAATATGTTTGCGCCGTCCGTGTCAAAATTGATTCTTAGGAACGATGTAAAATAGTAAATGTACCAAAATTAGTCAATACTGGATATGTGAAGGAATCTCGAATCCAAAATTGAAGTTAGAATTCCTAAATCAAACAACATCTAAATCAGAGTCAAAATCAAGATCACAATCCAGTTCCAAATCAGAATTCGAAAGGTTTAAAATTGGAAGTAAAATGAAATTAAAAAATAATGAATAATTAATCAATTAAATATTAAATTCAACTTTAAAAAAAATCAATAACTGTGTTCAAAGATATTCAATCAGAAATACCAATGCAAGTCAAACTGTTGAACTGCACTTACACTCTGGTCTGCACAATAATGAATCTCATTTACTAATGAATCACAATTAAGTTCAAGAATTGAAGAAGCACAACTGAAACCATTAATCTTTGTTATAATGTTTAATTAAAACTAAAGTCAGGATGTAAGCTTACAGGTCTTAGACAATGAAGCTCTAACAAATTCACAGATTCTAAACACTCATTACTCTTATCTAGCAGTTACTCCTCCTGGCCGCTAGTTGGTTTTCTGGCGTTTTGCATTTCTTCTACTATTTTTCGCCGACAGGAAGTTATCCTGATGTTATGCTAACGGATATGCTAACGACAAAAACGGAGCTTCTAATCAAGCATACACACACACAAGTTTCACCAAAATCCCACACTTTAATTCCACTGGTACGCCCTCTGTCTCCTCTCACACTCTACTGGTTATTTTATTTTATAAGCACTTTTATTTTACATACAGAGTACCGCAAAACCGGAGCTACACGTAGCTAGCGTTAGCTCCTCACAGCGCGGCTACAGATTATGCAATGTTATTCATCATTTTAAACGTATTTCCACGCTGCTAAAACACAGACTGGTCACACGTATTATTATCCATTCTTGGAGGTCACAGTTAAACTGAGACTAGGGGGACCTAGAGTGTCTAAATGATGGACTTACCTCCTCTGATGAGGGCGGGGACACCTCCTTTAGGAGACCCGCCAGGACACCTGCAAAATATGAAAAAAAATTACAAACCCCTCTTGAGAATTACAGGTATTAAGGCCTATACTTTGTGTGCCCGTGCCCTCTGACTGCCTAAAGGCAGCCAGACCCTTTTTTCCCCCTGAACCTAACCTGCCAGTGCCACAAAGTGTACCTTGACTTGTATTAGAAACTCATTGGGTGGAGATGATGGCCCTTAACTGGTGGTTTTACACCCAGCAGGCCTTTGGTGCCGATTAAGACAGGTTTCCTCCTGATTGCCAGGTGTTCAATTAGACAGCTGAGACGGCTTAGCCATCTGATTAGAGGGAGTTCCAGCCTATCAGATGCTCCCTAGTTGCTCCGCCTAGGGAAGGTATAAATATCTCCAGTCTTGCTTTCATTTTTTATTCTCCTCTGAGGAAGGCACAACTTGCCGAAACGTTAGGAGCTCCATTTTAAAACTGTATTAGTCCCACTGATTCTCTCAGACCAGAGATCAGTCTCAGTCCATTTTATTGTGTTTAGAAACACTTATTTGTTCACCCTCTCCTGAAAAATAAAAGGTTTCTTTTTTTAAAAACTGAGCTGAACTTCTCTTACTTCACATTTTAGTCTTCCCACCAGTTCTCCTACTTCCCTTACTTCACAGCTTAGTTTACTTACCAGTTCTCCTACTTCCTTCCTCTGCTTCTTTAATGTAAATTAATGCAGCCTAGGAGTATTCAAATGTGTGTATTGAATGTGCACGCTTGTCATCACATGAATCAAAGTCAACTCACCCTCTGTGCTGTATTGTGTGTGGTCGTTGACTCCAAAACTGGGATCCACTGCTTCACTTCCCAGATCTGGATCCACTCAACCACGCACCTTGACTAAAACAAACACAAAACTGCCCACAGGTCAGCAGTAAATGTTAGCATACGTCTGTAGTGTAAGAGAGGTCAATGATCTCTCAAATATGTTTGCGCCGTCCGTGTCAAAATTGATTCTTAGGAACGATGTAAAATAGTAAATGTACCAAAATTAGTCAATACTGGATATGTGAAGGAATCTCGAATCCAAAATTGAAGTTAGAATTCCTAAATCAAACAACATCTAAATCAGAGTCAAAATCAAGATCACAATCCAGTTCCAAATCAGAATTCGAAAGGTTTAAAATTGGAAGTAAAATGAAATTAAAAAATAATGAATAATTAATCAATTAAATATTAAATTCAACTTTAAAAAAATCAATAACTGTGTTCAAAGATATTCAATCAGAAATACCAATGCAAGTCAAACTGTTGAACTGCACTTACACTCTGGTCTGCACAATAATGAATCTCATTTACTAATGAATCACAATTAAGTTCAAGAATTGAAGAAGCACAACTGAAACCATTAATCTTTGTTATAATGTTTAATTAAAACTAAAGTCAGGATGTAAGCTTACAGGTCTTAGACAATGAAGCTCTAACAAATTCACAGATTCTAAACACTCATTACTCTTATCTAGCAGTTACTCCTCCTGGCCGCTAGTTGGTTTTCTGGCGTTTTGCATTTCGCCGACAGGAAGTTATCCTGATGTTATGCTAACGGATATGCTAACGACAAAAACGGAGCTTCTAATCAAGCATTTGTTGTGAAAATAAAGCTATCTTTCACACTTAGAGCAGGTTTAAGAATGAAACAGAAGCTCTCAGAGGCGTATAGTAATATCAAAGCAATAGATTTATTTATCAACAGAGTTATTCAGCCAACACAATTAAACATGCATGGGCTCTAATGATTTCCCTCTCAGAGGTCCACCATAAGACACGCTTGAACACATCAGCGTGACCCTTAATATAGGGGTCCGCCCCTTGATACACATTGGCCAAAGTCAAAGATGCAGGCGTGGCACGTTTGTACGTTATGGCGCCTGGATGGAGGCCGTGAATGTCCATTCACCTTGGCCCCTCCCAATAGGCGTTGGTTTCCATCAGTGTGAGTGAGGTGTTGCATGCGAGAGGTCCTAAGAAGGAGTGTGTGAAGAAGCCGGGCTCAGCTGGGGCGTTGGCCCTCGCTTGAATCTCACTGTCTTATCTATCTGAAAGATGGCTGCCTGTTCCTTGTGACGCAGTTAAATAAGTAACCTTTCACCTGCTTCTCTCAGGCCCTGTGTATGCTGTGAGCACTGTATAAGTGGTTAATAGAGCTGCATAAGCTAATGGTTATTAAAACTACAAATATGCTAGTGATTAATTAAACTGTATATAAGTCAATTTTATCAACAAATCCCTCTCTTGACGTCTGAAGGACGTCACTTTCTTTACCTTCCTGCCCTGTTCACACGCTGGTGTCTGCCTCTGCCTCTCCTGACCCTACCAGGCTGTTCTGCTCTTCCCCTACTGGGTAAGCTCCATAAGGAGGGGGTGGTGATGGTTCCTTGGAGAGGGCAGTGGTGATAGGACGGCCAACCAAAGAACGAATGCAGGGTATTATACAACATCCACATGAGACCAGTATTGCAATGAACACACCCACTGACACTGCTATTGACAAGATCAGGTGCTTCCATTTTCCAAACATGTTTTCCATCCAATCTCCAAATGGATTATCCACACCTGATGCTTCCTGCATTTCTTTTGACAGTGCCTTCAGACTATTCAGTGCTTTTGTGACTGAACCGTCCGGCGCAGTGTTGTTGGGGATGACAGTGCAACACAGGTCTCCAAACATTGAGCAAAAGCTCCAAAGCCATTTTGTTTTGCATAGAAATCAAAGAAGTTGGGGCCAGCTGCTCAGCCAGACCCTTTATTGCATCCCTAGTATGATTAGCCAAACGAAGAACATTGTAATGCACATAATTGATACGATCAACATTTTTATTCACAGTTATCCATGGAATAATACTCGCGATACTCTCAAAACCTGCTGCAATTTAGTCTATCAATTTGTATTCATTAGGCACTCCTCTGGGCACTCCGATTGCATCTATGTAGGTTGGACCTTTGTCCAGACTGAACTCAGCTGCAGCTGCTCTTTTAGCTAAGATATGTCTGCGTCTGCGTTGGGTCAGGTTTTGTACTTTAAATATGGATGCCAGAGTAGTGCAATTTGGTGGAGTAGCCATTTTAGTCATATTTGTCATGCATGCGTATCCTGTTGGGTCAGATTCAGGATATAGTGGTGCTGGTTCGGTGAACCTAGCTGGTCTAGCTGCAGCACAAGCTATACAGCCACCCATTTTGTTTTTTATAGCATTATCAACAATTCAATTTAAGCAAACATTGTCGTTTCCATGTCCTGTAGCTAATTGGATCACCTGTTGGTGGTTGCTGAAAAGTCAAATTACAAATTACAAAACAAATTATGCATTTTGCGTCAGATTACCTCGGACCTCTGCTAGAGGTCTGGACGGCTCAGGTGCTGGGGCACAGTGTGACAGGTGGTGCCAAGGTGCTCCTGCTTTACCTATGACTTGGACCGAGTGTGAAGTAACCTCCTTCACTTCGTACGGCCCTGTCCACCTGGGGTCAGTCCACTTTTCTTATGAACTTTGACCCTGACCCAGTCACCCTCTCTGATGAGATTTTTTACCTTTTCCTGGTCAGCTGCACTGGTTCGCTGGACCTGTTTGGAGAGAGCCTCCGTGAGAATGATTAATGCAGTCATATATGCCTTCATTTCAACTTGCTGCACATCTAGGTATATGTACATCTATGTATCTATGTATATCTATGTATATGACTACCGTCTCTTGGAGGACCAGGCATTTGCCTCCCTGTCATTAACTCATGTGGTGAAAGATGCGTCTTATTTCCTTGTGCTCTGTTTTCAGGTCCCATGTCCGTGAAGTCTATGCTGATGTCCTGGAAGCAGGCTGATGGTACAGGATAAGAGCCCATAGGTGCTTTGTAGACCTGAGGCTGGAATATGTTGCCCCTGTATCCACCAACAATGTGTGTTCCTGTCCATTTATTGTGCAAGTGAGAGTTGGCTCACTTGCTAGTCCAAATTTCATAGTGTCGGTGCCAGGTGGTTGTGGGGTGTCCTAGTAGGGGCCCTGATTGTAATACCCCCACTGTGCTTGTGGTGCTTGGTTGACATGTTCTCCAGAGGGAGGGTCAGTTGGCGTCCATAGCCCAGTGCCTCCTAGTGGTGGCTGGTATGGCTGTCCAGCTTGATCTTGATTTCTCGGATCCTGATTGCCTCTCCCTCTCTGGTAACCTCCTCTTCTTCCTCGTGGTGGGCCACGCGAGCGACAGTCACGTGAGTAGTGACCTGGCTTTCCACAGTTGTAGCAGTAGAAAGTTCCTCCTTGGCCATCCCATTGGGCATCCCATTGGGCGCCTCCTCTTTGTTGGTTCTGCTGCCATGGTTGTTGCATCATCATCACCGGGAGCACCTGTTCTGCTTGTGCTTCCTGCTGGGTCATCTGTTTCTTTTTATCTTTAGCAATCTTTTGAGCCGCTTCAAGCTCTGCCAGCTGTCTCTTCATTAGTGCCACTTGCAGTGATTTGAGCTCCACCTCTGATCCTTCCACCGCTGCCCTGTGTTTATCATAGTGATGCAGTACATGTTCTCTCCATGCAGGTTTAGTGAAGGAGGCAATACCCACGGTGTTTCCAATCGCGTCTCTTACTTTTTCGGGCAAGCCTTTGGTCACCATGCTCCTCCAGAGTGCTAATGATGTTGGCGATGTATCTGGGGACTCTCTGAAGATTGTTCTCCACACTTGCTCCGCACGAGCAAGGAGATCGGCAGCAGCCTCCCCAGGCTTGGCCGCGAAGGTGGACATTTGGCTGTGGTCTGTTGGAGTAGGGTACTCTCTCCTTAGGGACCGATGTAGTTCCTCCCTGATACTGCCTATTGGTGTGGAGTCTGGCAGCTGCTCCGTTCCAGCTGCAATTTCAATTTTGTCCAGCGTATGCTGGTCAGTAGCTCGGGCTAACAGGCCTCTGTAGTCACCCAGTGCTAGGCTGCGTGTTGACGTGAATGTTCCCAACTCACTGATCCATGGCTCTGCTCCTGAAGTTAGCGACGGCAGTGCGGCCAGCAGTGTCGTCATATCCATGAAGGAGAAGGGGGTGAATGCCATTCGACGAGGCGCGTCGGCTGTTGGAGCCGGCCTGAGGGGCATCATGTGGCGACTGCCGCGGAATAGTTTCCCACTTCGTGTTTGTCCCGCCTCCTCGGCCGTGCCTGTGAAGTCTCCGTTGATTTTCAGTCTCTTTATTGTCTTCACTGGTGTCCGTAGCTGGTACGCTCCTTCCTCCTCCTCTTCTTCTCTCTTATCTCTCGCTTCATCTTCACTTGGGTCGTGAAAAACCGAGTTACCTGCAGCTGGCGGAGGCGACGTTAACAGCAGCCCTCCACCCTCCCCCTCTAGGGTGAGATCTACCAACTTTGATTGTAGATCAGGGCGCAGCGCCATTCGATCGACAAAGTCACTCAACAGACGTGACTCTCTTCTTTCTTGTATTCCCTGCGTGAGCTTCATTTCATTGAGGAGGCGCTCTATCTCTGCTGATTCTGTCAATTCCTCACCAGTAGCGTCATAACATGCTCCGCTCCTTCGTCTAGGTGTGCCTGGTGTTTGAAGCTCACGGAGGCGTTCTTCCAGCACCTTCACTGTTCTTTCAACTTCCTTTGCTTTTCTTCTTCTATCCTTCTCTTGGGGGGAAGTCAGTATTTCCAGACTTCCTCCCTCCACTGTGAAGAATCCTTTCAGTTCTCCTTTTTTCACCTCCCTCTGTGGGGCCTGTATGAAGGGGTTGGAGGACACCTTCTCGGGCGGTGGAGGTGGCAGGTCAGGATACAGATTGCTTTGTTCATGCTCCTGCTTATTTTGGCTGTTAGGAGCATCGTTGTCGTGTGGGGGAGGGGCTGAGGGGTTTAAGGACGGAAATATGCCGCTGACATCTCTGGCGGCCCCTAGTGGTAAGCCTACTGCTCCAGCTGCCAGCTTCATCTCGTCCTTCTGTTCTCCCATGGGCATCGGCTTCCCGTCCATCCTCTTTGTGTCATAGTTAAAGCACCTCTTGATGTAGGGCCAAACTCCTCTCTCTTCATCTACTTGAGTCGACGCCCTCCTTTTCCCCATGTTAAAACTTTTAGGATTTCTGTTCTCCCATTCCTTCTTCTTCTCTTCGTAGTGTTTCAGTACTTCTTTGTTTATCTGTTGCAGCTCTTCTCCCGTTGGAGGACTCCCACGTTCTCCATTCCAAATGTCTTTATCTTTCCATCTCTTTATCATCCTCTTAAATGCCTCTTTCTCCACTGGCCAATGCCTCTTTCTCCCACTCATCCTGCTCTGATTCTGGACCTCATTCTCCAAACTCCACAGATAATTGCTCACTTTCCCTGCCATGTCAAACTTCTCTGCACTGTTCACTGTGCACTGTGATTTGAAATATAAAATTTTTGGAAGTAGTATTCTCAAATGTCCACCAGATGGAGCCAAGCCTCCTGTCAAAATGTTCCTGTTGCCCCTAGCAACTCTCTGTGTCCAGCTGGTTGCTTATCTCCAACTTTGAGCCTCTTGTGGCCTTGTTATGTTTTCGCTCCTAACTTTGTTTAGTCTCCCAGTAAACTAAAGTATTAACCCTCAGCTGTCCCTCACACATACCAAATTAAAACTGTCGCCTCTAAAATACGCACAAATCACGTATCGATCTATTCTAATGTTTTATGTTTGTGTTTGATAGCTTTTTGTTTGGTCTCATATGTGTTCTCTGCTGCCCAACTGGCCCTCAAACTTTGAAAGTCACACACGAACAATTGCAGCAGCTGCAGCCCTCAGCTTTTTCTCTCATATGCACGCTCCAAATAATCACACAATTAAACAAAATTGAAACCAAGCACACTGCCGTCTTTGGAATGCGCACAAATCACAAATACGGTAAAGGAATATCTTTACAAATACAGTCAAACAAATAAACAAAAGTTAAAACGCAAATAGTCACACGCATTCATACCAAATAATCAAAATCACACGCTCCCGTCTCTGAACACTCGGATTAACTGAACAGTTAATCCACTTTCTCACCCTCAGCAAACAGACTGTGTATCGATGACCTCTTGATCACGATACAAATGACAAACTGCTTTTTCAGCAAACAAATACAGTCAAATCATAAAAATTCTTTCCCTAACCAACACACAAAACAAACAACGTTACTTTAATGCATCACAGCGGCCGCTGCGTATCATAAAACACATGTACAATATCAGCTTCGGCTGGGGTTCGAACACGGCCCTACCGCGTGGAAGGCCGCAATGCTAACCCCTATGCTACTGGCCCTGTATATCCACAACACAATTTAGCACACTTAAATAGCGACGGCCTCTGCTCCGCCTGTCTCCTGGCGATTTTTCTTTTACACTTCGTCCGTTATCAACAATACATCGGTTATCTTGAATTTTGTGCTCTCACCCAGAAACTCCGTCGAGGATACTCTAAGCAGAGATATCATGGTTTTCCACTAAGCGCCACACACAAATTCAGTGTCCTGAGACTCGATGCCTCGATAAGGTAATTTTCTCTTCGTCCGCTATCAACGACTCATCGGTTATCTTAAAACCTGTGCTCCCGTGCAGAAACTATTTAAAGGTTACTCTACGCAGAGTTAACTTGGTTTTACACCACACGCAACACACGTCCGGAGACGGACACTAAATGTCTTGATACGGTAATACTTCACGGTCAATTCACTGTCAGTTTACAGTTTATCAATGACCTTTAACACACATATATCCCCGTCATGTTATGCAATTTCTTCGTAGCCCAAGACGTCCTATAATTACGTTAAAGATTACGCTTTATTTGTGGCAGGAATTTGAGCGCTTCATGCGAGGCGCGTGACCGCGACAGAAGAGGCGCGCGACCGCGTCTCACACTACACTGCCACAAAAACGTCATTTTTCGCCTTTTATCTAACGTCTTCTGCTGGACTCATTCACACATATGTACAAAACCCCAAATGCTGGGCTGAACAACCCTGCTGCTGTGTGATTACTCTTTACAATACTTTTATGACTATGTAATACTTACAGTTCGGTCAGTCGGATATAATTTGGATGTATGACTATAAATACAATATGCAGAATTCAGTTAAATAGGCTTCTGCTCACCTTGTTAGTTGTGTCGACACTATCAGACTGTTCCCGAACTGCAGGCACGACCTGGTGGCAAATACCAGGGCTCCCAACCTCCAGGGAGACTCGCATTTTGTTTTCTGAAACACAGATAGAGAGGTCTGTTAACATTCCAACCCGATATGCTCTGTATCAAGTCTTGCCCACATTCTCCACCAATTTGTTGTGAAAATAAAGCTATCTTTCACACTTAGAGCAGGTTTAAGAATGAAACAGAAGCTCTCAGAGGCGTATAGTAATATCAAAGCAATAGATTTATTTATCAACAGAGTTATTCAGCCAACACAATTAAACATGCATGGGCTCTAATGATTTCCCTCTCAGAGGTCCACCATAAGACACGCTTGAACACATCAGCGTGACCCTTAATATAGGGGTCCGCCCCTTGATACACATTGGCCAAAGTCAAAGATGCAGGCGTGGCACGTTTGTACGTTATGGCGCCTGGATGGAGGCCGTGAATGTCCATTCACCTTGGCCCCTCCCAATAGGCGTTGGTTTCCATCAGTGTGAGTGAGGTGTTGCATGCGAGAGGTCCTAAGAAGGAGTGTGTGAAGAAGCCGGGCTCAGCTGGGGCGTTGGCCCTCGCTTGAATCTCACTGTCTTATCTATCTGAAAGATGGCTGCCTGTTCCTTGTGACGCAGTTAAATAAGTAACCTTTCACCTGCTTCTCTCAGGCCCTGTGTATGCTGTGAGCACTGTATAAGTGGTTAATAGAGCTGCATAAGCTAATGGTTATTAAAACTACAAATATGCTAGTGATTAATTAAACTGTATATAAGTCAATTTTATCAACACATACACAAGTTTCACCAAAATCCCACACTTTAATTCCACTGGTACGCCCTCTGTCTCCTCTCACACTCTACTGGTTATTTTATTTTATAAGCACTTTTATTTTACATACAGAGTACCGCAAAACCGGAGCTACACGTAGCTAGCGTTAGCTCCTCACAGCGCGGCTACAGATTATGCAATGTTATTCATCATTTTAAACGTATTTCCACGCTGCTAAAACACAGACTGGTCACACGTATTATTATCCATTCTTGGAGGTCACAGTTAAACTGAGACTAGGGGGACCTAGAGTGTCTAAATGATGGACTTACCTCCTCTGATGAGGGCGGGGACACCTCCTTTAGGAGACCCGCCAGGACACCTGCAAAATATGAAAAAAAATGACAAACCCCTCTTGAGAATTACAGGTATTAAGGCCTATACTTTGTGTACCCGTGCCCTCTGACTGCCTAAAGGCAGCCAGACCCTTTTTTTCCCCTGAACCTAACCTGCCAGTGCCACAAAGTGTACCTTGACTTGTATTAGAAACTCATTGGGTGGAGATGATGGCCCTTAACTGGTGGTTTTACACCCAGCAGGCCTTTGGTGCCGATTAAGACAGGTTTCCTCCTGATTGCCAGGTGTTCAATTAGACAGCTGAGACGGCTTAGCCATCTGATTAGAGGGAGTTCCAGCCTATCAGATGCTCCCTAGTTGCTCCGCCTAGGGAAGGTATAAATATCTCCAGTCTTGCTTTCATTTTTTATTCTCCTCTGAGGAAGGCACAACTTGCCGAAACGTTAGGAGCTCCATTTTAAAACTGTATTAGTCCCACTGATTCTCTCAGACCAGAGATCAGTCTCAGTCCATTTTATTGTGTTTAGAAACACTTATTTGTTCACCCTCTCCTGAAAAATAAAAGGTTTCTTTTTTTTAAAACTGAGCTGAACTTCTCTTACTTCACATTTTAGTCTTCCCACCAGTTCTCCTACTTCCCTTACTTCACAGCTTAGTTTACTTACCAGTTCTCCTACTTCCTTCCTCTGCTTATTTAATGTAAATTAATGCAGCCTAGGAGTATTCAAATGTGTGTATTGAATGTGCACGCTTGTCATCACATGAATCAAAGTCAACTCACCCTCTGTGCTGTATTGTGTGCGGTCGTTGACTCCAAAACTGGGATCCACTGCTTCACTTCCCAGATCTGGATCCACTCAACCACGCACCTTGACTAAAACAAACACAAAACTGCCCAAAGGTCAGCAGTAAATGTTAGCATACGTCTGTAGTGTAAGAGAGGTCAACGATCTCTCAAATATGTTCGCGCCGTCCGTGTCAAAATTGATTCTTAGGAACGATGTAAAATAGTAAATGTACCAAAATTAGTCAATACTGGATATGTGAAGGAATCTCGAATCCAAAATTGAAGTTAGAATTCCTAAATCAAACTCAACATCTAAATCAGAGTCAAAATCAAGATCACAATCCAGTTCCAAATCAGAATTCGAAAGGTTTAAAATTGGAAGTAAAATGAAATTAAAAAATAATGAATAATTAATCAATTAAATATTAAATTAAACTTTAAAAAAATCAATAACTGTGTTCAAAGATATTCAATCAGAAATACCAATGCAAGTCAAACTGTTGAACTGCACTTACACTCTGGTCTGCACAATAATGAATCTCATTTACTAATGAATCACAATTAAGTTCAAGAATTGAAGAAGCACAACTGAAACCATTAATCTTTGTTATAATGTTTAATTAAAACTAAAGTCAGGATGTAAGCTTACAGGTCTTAGACAATGAAGCTCTAACAAATTCACAGATTCTAAACACTTATTACTATTATCTAGCAGTTACTCCTCCTGGCCGCTAGTTGGTTTTCTGGCGTTTTGCATTTCTTCTACTATTTTTCGCCGACAGGAAGTTATCCTGATGTTATGCTAACGGATATGCTAACGACAAAAACGGAGCTTCTAATCAAGCATACGCACACAAGTTTCACCAAAATCCCACACTTTAATTCCACTGGTACGCCCTCTGTCTCCTCTCACACTCTACTGGTTATTTTATTTTATAAGCACTTTTATTTTACATACAGAGTACCGCAAAACCGGAGCTACACGTAGCTAGCGTTAGCTCCTCACAGCGCGGCTACAGATTATGCAATGTTATTCATCATTTTAAACGTATTTCCACGCTGCTAACACAGACTGGTCACACGTATTATTATCCATTCTTGGAGGTCACAGTTAAACTGAGACTAGGGGGACCTAGAGTGTCTAAATGATGGACTTACCTCCTCTGATGAGGGCGGGACACCTCCTTTAGGAGACCCGCCAGGACACCTGCAAAATATGAAAAAAAATTACAAACCCCTCTTGAGAATTACAGGTATTAAGGCCTATACTTTGTGTGCCCGTGCCCTCTGACTGCCTAAAGGCAGCCAGACCCTTTTTTTCCCCTGAACCTAACCTGCCAGTGCCACAAAGTGTACCTTGACTTGTATTAGAAACTCATTGGGTGGAGATGATGGCCCTTAACTGGTGGTTTTACACCCAGCAGGCCTTTGGTGCCGATTAAGACAGGTTTCCTCCTGATTGCCAGGTGTTCAATTAGACAGCTGAGACGGCTTAGCCATCTGATTAGAGGGAGTTCCAGCCTATCAGAAGCTCCCTAGTTGCTCCGCCTAGGGAAGGTATAAATATCTCCAGTCTTTCTTTCATTTTTTTATTCTCCTCTGAGGAAGGCACAACTTGCCGAAACGTTAGGAGCTCCATTTTAAAACTGTATTAGTCCCACTGATTCTCTCAGACCAGAGATCAGTCTCAGTCCATTTTATTGTGTTTAGAAACACTTATTTGTTCACCCTCTCCTGAAAAATAAAAGGTTTCTTTTTTTTAAAACTGAGCTGAACTTCTCTTACTTCACATTTTAGTCTTCCCACCAGTTCTCCTACTTCCCTTACTTCACAGCTTAGTTTACTTACCAGTTCTCCTACTTCCTTCCTCTGCTTCTTTAATGTAAATTAATGCAGCCTAGGAGTATTCAAATGTGTGTATTGAATGTGCACGCTTGTCATCACATGAATCAAAGTCAACTCATCCTCTGTGCTGTATTGTGTGCGGTCGTTGACTCCAAAACTGGGATCCACTGCTTCACTTCCCAGATCTGGATCCACTCAACCACGCACTTTGACTAAAACAAACACAAAACTGCCCAAAGGTCAGCAGTAAATGTTAGCATACGTCTGTAGTGTAAGAGAGGTCAACGATCTCTCAAATATGTTTGCGCCGTCCGTGTCAAAATTGATTCTTAGGAACGATGTAAAATAGTAAATGTACCAAAATTAGTCAATACTGGATATGTGAAGGAATCTCGAATCCAAAATTGAAGTTAGAATTCCTAAATCAAACTCAACATCTAAATCAGAGTCAAAATCAAGATCACAATCCAGTTCCAAATCAGAATTCGAAAGGTTTAAAATTGGAAGTAAAATGAAATAAAAAAATAATGAATAATTAATCAATTAAATATTAAATTCAACTTAAAAAAAATCAATAACTGTGTTCAAAGATATTCAATCAGAAATACCAATGCAAGTCAAACTGTTGAACTGCACTTACACTCTGGTCTGCACAATAATGAATCTCATTTACTAATGAATCACAATTAAGTTCAAGAATTGAAGAAGCACAACTGAAACCATTAATCTTTGTTATAATGTTTAATTAAAACTAAAGTCAGGATGTAAGCTTACAGGTCTTAGACAATGAAGCTCTAACAAATTCACAGATTCTAAACACTTATTACTATTATCTAGCAGTTACTCCTCCTGGCCGCTAGTTGGTTTTCTGGCGTTTTGCATTTCTTCTACTATTTTTCGCCGACAGGAAGTTATCCTGATGTTATGCTAACGGATATGCTAACGACAAAAACGGAGCTTCTAATCAAGCATACGCACACACAAGTTTCACCAAAATCCCACACTTTAATTCCACTGGTACGCCCTCTGTCTCCTCTCACACTCTACTGGTTATTTTATTTTATAAGCACTTTTATTTTACATACAGAGTACCGCAAAACCGGAGCTACACGTAGCTAGCGTTAGCTCCTCACAGCGCGGCTACAGATTATGCAATGTTATTCATCATTTTAAACGTATTTCCACGCTGCTAAAACACAGACTGGTCACACGTATTATTATCCATTCTTGGAGGTAACAGTTAAACTGAGACTAGGGGGACCTAGAGTGTCTAAATGATGGACTTACCTCCTCTGATGAGGGCGGGGACACCTCCTTTAGGAGACCCGCCAGGACACCTGCAAAATATGAAAAAAAATTACAAACCCCTCTTGAGAATTACAGGTATTAAGGCCTATACTTTGTGTGCCCGTGCCCTCTGACTGCCTAAAGGCAGCCAGACCCTTTTTTTCCCCTGAACCTAACCTGCCAGTGCCACAAAGTGTACCTTGACTTGTATTAGAAACTCATTGGGTGGAGATGATGGCCCTTAACTGGTGGTTTTACACCCAGCAGGCCTTTGGTGCCGATTAAGACAGGTTTCCTCCTGATTGCCAGGTGTTCAATTAGACAGCTGAGACGGCTTAGCCATCTGATTAGAGGGAGTTCCAGCCTATCAGAAGCTCCCTAGTTGCTCCGCCTAGGGAAGGTATAAATATCTCCAGTCTTTCTTTCATTTTTTATTCTCCTCTGAGGAAGGCACAACTTGCCGAAACGTTAGGAGCTCCATTTTAAAACTGTATTAGTCCCACTGATTCTCTCAGACCAGAGATCAGTCTCAGTCCATTTTATTGTGTTTAGAAACACTTATTTGTTCACCCTCTCCTGAAAAATAAAAGGTTTCTTTTTTTTAAAACTGAGCTGAACTTCTCTTACTTCACATTTTAGTCTTCCCACCAGTTCTCCTACTTCCCTTACTTCACAGCTTAGTTTACTTACCAGTTCTCCTACTTCCTTCCTCTGCTTCTTTAATGTAAATTAATGCAGCCTAGGAGTATTCAAATGTGTGTATTGAATGTGCACGCTTGTCATCACATGAATCAAAGTCAACTCACCCTCTGTGCTGTATTGTGTGCGGTCGTTGACTCCAAAACTGGGATCCACTGCTTCACTTCCCAGATCTGGATCCACTCAACCACGCACCTTGACTAAAACAAACACAAAACTGCCCAAAGGTCAGCAGTAAATGTTAGCATACGTCTGTAGTGTAAGAGAGGTCAACGATCTCTCAAATATGTTCGCGCCGTCCGTGTCAAAATTGATTCTTAGGAACGATGTAAAATAGTAAATGTACCAAAATTAGTCAATACTGGATATGTGAAGGAATCTCGAATCCAAAATTGAAGTTAGAATTCCTAAATCAAACTCAACATCTAAATCAGAGTCAAAATCAAGATCACAATCCAGTTCCAAATCAGAATTCGAAAGGTTTAAAATTGGAAGTAAAATGAAATTAAAAAATAATGAATAATTAATCAATTAAATATTAAATTCAACTTTAAAAAAATCAATAACTGTGTTCAAAGATATTCAATCAGAAATACCAATGCAAGTCAAACTGTTGAACTGCACTTACACTCTGGTCTGCACAATAATGAATCTCATTTACTAATGAATCACAATTAAGTTCAAGAATTGAAGAAGCACAACTGAAACCATTCATCTTTGTTATAATGTTTAATTAAAACTAAAGTCAGGATGTAAGCTTACAGGTCTTAGACAATGAAGCTCTAACAAATTCACAGATTCTAAACACTTATTACTATTATCTAGCAGTTACTCCTCCTGGCCGCTAGTTGGTTTTCTGGCGTTTTGCATTTCTTCTACTATTTTTCGCCGACAGGAAGTTATCCTGATGTTATGCTAACGGATATGCTAACGACAAAAACGGAGCTTCTAATCAAGCATACGCACACAAGTTTCACCAAAATCCCACACTTTAATTCCACTGGTACGCCCTCTGTCTCCTCTCACACTCTACTGGTTTTTTTATTTTATAAGCACTTTTATTTTACATACAGAGTACCGCAAAACCGGAGCTACACGTAGCTAGCGTTAGCTCCTCACAGCGCGGCTACAGATTATGCAATGTTATTCATCATTTTAAACGTATTTCCACGCTGCTAACACAGACTGGTCACACGTATTATTATCCATTCTTGGAGGTCACAGTTAAACTGAGACTAGGGGGACCTAGAGTGTCTAAATGATGGACTTACCTCCTCTGATGAGGGCGGGACACCTCCTTTAGGAGACCCGCCAGGACACCTGCAAAATATGAAAAAAAATTACAAACCCCTCTTGAGAATTACAGGTATTAAGGCCTATACTTTGTGTGCCTGTGCCCTCTGACTGCCTAAAGGCAGCCAGACCCTTTTTTTCCCCTGAACCTAACCTGCCAGTGCCACAAAGTGTACCTTGACTTGTATTAGAAACTCATTGGGTGGAGATGATGGCCCTTAACTGGTGGTTTTACACCCAGCAGGCCTTTGGTGCCGATTAAGACAGGTTTCCTCCTGATTGCCAGGTGTTCAATTAGACAGCTGAGACGGCTTAGCCATCTGATTAGAGGGAGTTCCAGCCTATCAGAAGCTCCCTAGTTGCTCCGCCTAGGGAAGGTATAAATATCTCCAGTCTTTCTTTCATTTTTTATTCTCCTCTGAGGAAGGCACAACTTGCCGAAACGTTAGGAGCTCCATTTTAAAACTGTATTAGTCCCACTGATTCTCTCAGACCAGAGATCAGTCTCAGTCCATTTTATTGTGTTTAGAAACACTTATTTGTTCACCCTCTCCTGAAAAATAAAAGGTTTCTTTTTTTTAAAACTGAGCTGAACTTCTCTTACTTCACATTTTAGTCTTCCCACCAGTTCTCCTACTTCCCTTACTTCACAGCTTAGTTTACTTACCAGTTCTCCTACTTCCTTCCTCTGCTTCTTTAATGTAAATTAATGCAGCCTAGGAGTATTCAAATGTGTGTATTGAATGTGCACGCTTGTCATCACATGAATCAAAGTCAACTCACCCTCTGTGCTGTATTGTGTGCGGTCGTTGACTCCAAAACTGGGATCCACTGCTTCACTTCCCAGATCTGGATCCACTCAACCACGCACCTTGACTAAAACAAACACAAAACTGCCCAAAGGTCAGCAGTAAATGTTAGCATACGTCTGTAGTGTAAGAGAGGTCAACGATCTCTCAAATATGTTCGCGCCGTCCGTGTCAAAATTGATTCTTAGGAACGATGTAAAATAGTAAATGTACCAAAATTAGTCAATACTGGATATGTGAAGGAATCTCGAATCCAAAATTGAAGTTAGAATTCCTAAATCAAACTCAACATCTAAATCAGAGTCAAAATCAAGATCACAATCCAGTTCCAAATCAGAATTCGAAAGGTTTAAAATTGGAAGTAAAATGAAATTAAAAAATAATGAATAATTAATCAATTAAATATTAAATTCAACTTTAAAAAAATCAATAACTGTGTTCAAAGATATTCAATCAGAAATACCAATGCAAGTCAAACTGTTGAACTGCACTTACACTCTGGTCTGCACAATAATGAATCTCATTTACTAATGAATCACAATTAAGTTCAAGAATTGAAGAAGCACAACTGAAACCATTAATCTTTGTTATAATGTTTAATTAAAACTAAAGTCAGGATGTAAGCTTACAGGTCTTAGACAATGAAGCTCTAACAAATTCACAGATTCTAAACACTTATTACTATTATCTAGCAGTTACTCCTCCTGGCCGCTAGTTGGTTTTCTGGCGTTTTGCATTTCTTCTACTATTTTTCGCCGACAGGAAGTTATCCTGATGTTATGCTAACGGATATGCTAACGACAAAAACGGAGCTTCTAATCAAGCATACGCACACAAGTTTCACCAAAATCCCACACTTTAATTCCACTGGTACGCCCTCTGTCGCCTCTCACACTCTACTGGTTATTTTATTTTATAAGCACTTTTATTTTACATACAGAGTACCGCAAAACCGGAGCTACACGTAGCTAGCGTTAGCTCCTCACAGCGCGGCTACAGATTATGCAATGTTATTCATCATTTTAAACGTATTTCCACGCTGCTAACACAGACTGGTCACACGTATTATTATCCATTCTTGGAGGTCACAGTTAAACTGAGACTAGGGGGACCTAGAGTGTCTAAATGATGGACTTACCTCCTCTGATGAGGGCGGGACACCTCCTTTAGGAGACCCGCCAGGACACCTGCAAAATATGAAAAAAAATTACAAACCCCTCTTGAGAATTACAGGTATTAAGGCCTATACTTTGTGTGCCCGTGCCCTCTGACTGCCTAAAGGCAGCCAGACCCTTTTTTTCCCCTGAACCTAACCTGCCAGTGCCACAAAGTGTACCTTGACTTGTATTAGAAACTCATTGGGTGGAGATGATGGCCCTTAACTGGCGGTTTTACACCCAGCAGGCCTTTGGTGCCGATTAAGACAGGTTTCCTCCTGATTGCCAGGTGTTCAATTAGACAGCTGAGACGGCTTAGCCATCTGATTAGAGGGAGTTCCAGCCTATCAGAAGCTCCCTAGTTGCTCCGCCTAGGGAAGGTATAAATATCTCCAGTCTCTTTCATTTTTTATTCTCCTCTGAGGAAGGCACAACTTGCCGAAACGTTAGGAGCTCCATTTTAAAACTGTATTAGTCCCACTGATTCTCTCAGACCAGAGATCAGTCTCAGTCCATTTTATTGTGTTTAGAAACACTTATTTGTTCACCCTCTCCTGAAAAATAAAAGGTTTCTTTTTTTTAAAACTGAGCTGAACTTCTCTTACTTCACATTTTAGTCTTCCCACCAGTTCTCCTACTTCCCTTACTTCACAGCTTAGTTTACTTACCAGTTCTCCTACTTCCTTCCTCTGCTTCTTTAATGTAAATTAATGCAGCCTAGGAGTATTCAAATGTGTGTATTGAATGTGCACGCTTGTCATCACATGAATCAAAGTCAACTCATCCTCTGTGCTGTATTGTGTGCGGTCGTTGACTCCAAAACTGGGATCCACTGCTTCACTTCCCAGATCTGGATCCACTCAACCACGCACTTTGACTAAAACAAACACAAAACTGCCCAAAGGTCAGCAGTAAATGTTAGCATACGTCTGTAGTGTAAGAGAGGTCAACGATCTCTCAAATATGTTTGCGCCGTCCGTGTCAAACTTGATTCTTAGGAACGATGTAAAATAGTAAATGTACCAAAATTAGTCAATACTGGATATGTGAAGGAATCTCGAATCCAAAATTGAAGTTAGAATTCCTAAATCAAACTCAACATCTAAATCAGAGTCAAAATCAAGATCACAATCCAGTTCCAAATCAGAATTCGAAAGGTTTAAAATTGGAAGTAAAATGAAATTAAAAAATAATGAATAATTAATCAATTAAATATTAAATTCAACTTTAAAAAAATCAATAACTGTGTTCAAAGATATTCAATCAGAAATACCAATGCAAGTCAAACTGTTGAACTGCACTTACACTCTGGTCTGCACAATAATGAATCTCATTTACTAATGAATCACAATTAAGTTCAAGAATTGAAGAAGCACAACTGAAACCATTAATCTTTGTTATAATGTTTAATTAAAACTAAAGTCAGGATGTAAGCTTACAGGTCTTAGACAATGAAGCTCTAACAAATTCACAGATTCTAAACACTTATTACTATTATCTAGCAGTTACTCCTCCTGGCCGCTAGTTGGTTTTCTGGCGTTTTGCATTTCTTCTACTATTTTTCGCCGACAGGAAGTTATCCTGATGTTATGCTAACGGATATGCTAACGACAAAAACGGAGCTTCTAATCAAGCATACGCACACACAAGTTTCACCAAAATCCCACACTTTAATTCCACTGGTACGCCCTCTGTCTCCTCTCACACTCTACTGGTTATTTTATTTTATAAGCACTTTTATTTTACATACAGAGTACCGCAAAACCGGAGCTACACGTAGCTAGCGTTAGCTCCTCACAGCGCGGCTACAGATTATGCAATGTTATTCATCATTTTAAACGTATTTCCACGCTGCTAAAACACAGACTGGTCACACGTATTATTATCCATTCTTGGAGGTCACAGTTAAACTGAGACTAGGGGGACCTAGAGTGTCTAAATGATGGACTTACCTCCTCTGATGAGGGCGGGGACACCTCCTTTAGGAGACCCGCCAGGACACCTGCAAAATATGAAAAAAAATTACAAACCCCTCTTGAGAATTACAGGTATTAAGGCCTATACTTTGTGTGCCCGTGCCCTCTGACTGCCTAAAGGCAGCCAGACCCTTTTTTTCCCCTGAACCTAACCTGCCAGTGCCACAAAGTGTACCTTGACTTGTATTAGAAACTCATTGGGTGGAGATGATGGCCCTTAACTAGTGGTTTTACACCCAGCAGGCCTTTGGTGCCGATTAAGACAGGTTTCCTCCTGATTGCCAGGTGTTCAATTAGACAGCTGAGACGGCTTAGCCATCTGATTAGAGGGAGTTCCAGCCTATCAGAAGCTCCCTAGTTGCTCCGCCTAGGGAAGGTATAAATATCTCCAGTCTTTCTTTCATTTTTTATTCTCCTCTGAGGAAGGCACAACTTGCCGAAATGTTAGGAGCTCCATTTTAAAACTGTATTAGTCCCACTGATTCTCTCAGACCAGAGATCAGTCTCAGTCCATTTTATTGTGTTTAGAAACACTTATTTGTTCACCCTCTCCTGAAAAATAAAAGGTTTCTTTTTTTAAAAACTGAGCTGAACTTCTCTTACTTCACATTTTAGTCTTCCCACCAGTTCTCCTACTTCCCTTACTTCACAGCTTAGTTTACTTACCAGTTCTCCTACTTCCTTCCTCTGCTTCTTTAATGTAAATTAATGCAGCCTAGGAGTATTCAAATGTGTGTATTGAATGTGCACGCTTGTCATCACATGAATTAAAGTCAACTCACCCTCTGTGCTGTATTGTGTGCGGTCGTTGACTCCAAAACTGGGATCCACTGCTTCACTTCCCAGATCTGGATCCACTCAACCACGCACCTTGACTAAAACAAACACAAAACTGCCAGCAGTAAATGTTAGCATACGTCTGTAGTGTAAGAGAGGTCAACGATCTCTCAAATATGTTTGCGCCGTCCGTGTCAAAATTGATTCTTAGGAACGATGTAAAATAGTAAATGTACCAAAATTAGTCAATACTGGATATGTGAAGGAATCTCGAATCCAAAATTGAAGTTAGAATTCCTAAATCAAACTCAACATCTAAATCAGAGTCAAAATCAAGATCACAATCCAGTTCCAAATCAGAATTCGAAAGGTTTAAAATTGGAAGTAAAATGAAATTAAAAAATAATGAATAATTAATCAATTAAATATTAAATTCAACTTTAAAAAAATCAATAACTGTGTTCAAAGATATTCAATCAGAAATACCAATGCAAGTCAAACTGTTGAACTGCACTTACACTCTGGTCTGCACAATAATGAATCTCATTTACTAATGAATCACAATTAAGTTCAAGAATTGAAGAAGCACAACTGAAACCATTAATCTTTGTTATAATGTTTAATTAAAACTAAAGTCAGGATGTAAGCTTACAGGTCTTAGACAATGAAGCTCTAACAAATTCACAGATTCTAAACACTCATTACTATTATCTAGCAGTTACTCCTCCTGGCCGCTAGTTGGTTTTCTGGCGTTTTGCATTTCTTCTACTATTTTTCGCCGACAGGAAGTTATCCTGATGTTATGCTAACGGATATGCTAACGACAAAAACGGAGCTTCTAATCAAGCATACACACACACAAGTTTCACCAAAATCCCACACTTTAATTCCACTGGTACGCCCTCTGTCTCCTCTCACACTCTACTGGTTATTTTATTTTATAAGCACTTTTATCTTACATACAGAGTACCGCAAAACCGGAGCTACGCGTAGCTAGCGTTAGCTCCTCACAGCGCGGCTACAGATTATGCAATGTTATTCATCATTTTAAACGTATTTCCACGCTGCTAAAACACAGACTGGTCACACGTATTATTATCCATTCTTGGAGGTCACAGTTAAACTGAGACTAGGGGGACCTAGAGTGTCTAAATGATGGACTTACCTCCTCTGATGAGGGCGGGGACACCTCCTTTAGGAGACCCGCCAGGACACCTGCAAAATATGAAAAAAAATTACAAACCCCTCTTGAGAATTACAGGTATTAAGGCCTATACTTTGTGTGCCCGTGCCCTCTGACTGCCTAAAGGCAGCCAGACCCTTTTTTTCCCCTGAACCTAACCTGCCAGTGCCACAAAGTGTACCTTGACTTGTATTAGAAACTCATTGGGTGGAGATGATGGCCCTTAACTGGTGGTTTTACACCCAGCAGGCCTTTGGTGCCGATTAAGACAGGTTTCCTCCTGATTGCCAGGTGTTCAATTAGACAGCTGAGACGGCTTAGCCATCTGATTAGAGGGAGTTCCAGCCTATCAGAAGCTCCCTAGTTGCTCCGCCTAGGGAAGGTATAAATATCTCCAGTCTTTCTTTCATTTTTTATTCTCCTCTGAGGAAGGCACAACTTGCCGAAACGTTAGGAGCTCCATTTTAAAACTGTATTAGTCCCACTGATTCTCTCAGACCAGAGATCAGTCTCAGTCCATTTGATTGTGTTTAGAAACACTTATTTGTTCACCCTCTCCTGAAAAATAAAAGGTTTCTTTTTAAAAAAACTGAGCTGAACTTCTCTTACTTCACATTTTAGTCTTCCCACCAGTTCTCCTACTTCCCTTACTTCACAGCTTCGTTTACTTACCAGTTCTCCTACTTCCTTCCTCTGCTTCTTTAATGTAAATTAATGCAGCCTAGGAGTATTCAAATGTGTGTATTGAATGTGCACGCTTGTCATCACATGAATCAAAGTCAACTCACCCTCTGTGCTGTATTGTGTGCGGTCGTTGACTCCAAAACTGGGATCCACTGCTTCACTTCCCAGATCTGGATCCACTCAACCACGCACCTTGACTAAAACAAACACAAAACTGCCCAAAGGTCAGCAGTAAATGTTAGCATACGTCTGTAGTGTAAGAGAGGTCAACGATCTCTCAAATATGTTTGCGCCGTCCGTGTCAAAATTGATTCTTAGGAACGATGTAAAATAGTAAATGTACCAAAATTAGTCAATACTGGATATGTGAAGGAATCTCGAATCCAAAATTGAAGTTAGAATTCCTAAATCAAACTCAACATCTAAATCAGAGTCAAAATCAAGATCACAATCCAGTTCCAAATCAGAATTCGAAAGGTTTAAAATTGGAAGTAAAATGAAATTAAAAAATAATGAATAATTAATCAATTAAATATTAAATTCAACTTTTAAAAAATCAATAACTGTGTTCAAAGATATTCAATCAGAAATACCAATGCAAGTCAAACTGTTGAACTGCACTTACACTCTGGTCTGCACAATAATGAATCTCATTTACTAATGAATCACAATTAAGTTCAAGAATTGAAGAAGCACAACTGAAACCATTAATCTTTGTTATAATGTTTAATTAAAACTAAAGTCAGGATGTAAGCTTACAGGTCTTAGACAATGAAGCTCTAACAAATTCACAGATTCTAAACACTCATTACTATTATCTAGCAGTTACTCCTCCTGGCCGCTAGTTGGTTTTCTGGCGTTTTGCATTTCTTCTACTATTTTTCGCCGACAGGAAGTTATCCTGATGTTATGCTAACGGATATGCTAACGACAAAAACGGAGCTTCTAATCAAGCATACACACACACAAGTTTCACCAAAATCCCACACTTTAATTCCACTGGTACGCCCTCTGTCTCCTCTCACACTCTACTGGTTATTTTATTTTATAAGCACTTTTATCTTTTATACAGAGTACCGCAAAACCGGAGCTACGCGTAGCTAGCGTTAGCTCCTCACAGCGCGGCTACAGATTATGCAATGTTATTCATCATTTTAAACGTATTTCCACGCTGCTAAAACACAGACTGGTCACACGTATTATTATCCATTCTTGGAGGTCACAGTTAAACTGAGACTAGGGGGACCTAGAGTGTCTAAATGATGGACTTACCTCCTCTGATGAGGGCGGGGACACCTCCTTTAGGAGACCCGCCAGGACACCTGCAAAATATGAAAAAAAATTACAAACCCCTCTTGAGAATTACAGGTATTAAGGCCTATACTTTGTGTGCCCGTGCCCTCTGACTGCCTAAAGGCAGCCAGACCCTTTTTTTCCCCTGAACCTAACCTGCCAGTGCCACAAAGTGTACCTTGACTTGTATTAGAAACTCATTGGGTGGAGATGATGGCCCTTAACTGGTGGTTTTACACCCAGCAGGCCTTTGGTGCCGATTAAGACAGGTTTCCTCCTGATTGCCAGGTGTTCAATTAGACAGCTGAGACGGCTTAGCCATCTGATTAGAGGGAGTTCCAGCCTATCAGAAGCTCCCTAGTTGCTCCGCCTAGGGAAGGTATAAATATCTCCAGTCTTTCTTTCATTTTTTATTCTCCTCTGAGGAAGGCACAACTTGCCGAAACGTTAGGAGCTCCATTTTAAAACTGTATTAGTCCCACTGATTCTCTCAGACCAGAGATCAGTCTCAGTCCATTTTATTGTGTTTAGAAACACTTATTTGTTCACCCTCTCCTGAAAAATAAAAGGTTTCTTTTTTAAAAACTGAGCTGAACTTCTCTTACTTCACATTTTAGTCTTCCCACCAGTTCTCCTACTTCCCTTACTGCACAGCTTAGTTTACTTACCAGTTCTCCTACTTCCTTCCTCTGCTTCTTTAATGTAAATTAATGCAGCCTAGGAGTATTCAAATGTGTGTATTGAATGTGCACGCTTGTCATCACATGAATCAAAGTCAACTCACCCTCTGTGCTGTATTGTGTGCGGTCGTTGACTCCAAAACTGGGATCCACTGCTTCACTTCCCAGATCTGGATCCACTCAACCACGCACCTTGACTAAAACAAACACAAAACTGCCCAAAGGTCAGCAGTAAATGTTAGCATACGTCTGTAGTGTAAGAGAGGTCAACGATCTCTCAAATATGTTTGCGCCGTCCGTGTCAAAATTGATTCTTAGGAACGATGTAAAATAGTAAATGTACCAAAATTAGTCAATACTGGATATGTGAAGGAATCTCGAATCCAAAATTGAAATTAGAATTCCTAAATCAAACTCAACATCTAAATCAGAGTCAAAATCAAGATCACAATCCAGTTCCAAATCAGAATTCGAAAGGTTTAAAATTGGAAGTAAAATGAAATTAAAAAATAATGAATAATTAATCAATTAAATATTAAATTCAACTTTAAAAAAATCAATAACTGTGTTCAAAGATATTCAATCAGAAATACCAATGCAAGTCAAACTGTTGAACTGCACTTACACTCTGGTCTGCACAACAATGAATCTCATTTACTAATGAATCACAATTAAGTTCAAGAATTGAAGAAGCACAACTGAAACCATTAATCTTTGTTATAATGTTTAATTAAAACTAAAGTCAGGATGTAAGCTTACAGGTCTTAGACAATGAAGCTCTAACAAATTCACAGATTCTAAACACTCATTACTATTATCTAGCAGTTACTCCTCCTGGCCGCTAGTTGGTTTTCTGGCGTTTTGCATTTCTTCTACTATTTTTCGCCGACAGGAAGTTATCCTGATGTTATGCTAACGACAAAAACGGAGCTTCTAATCAAGCATACACACACACAAGTTTCACCAAAATCCCACACTTTAATTCCACTGGTACGCCCTCTGTCTCCTCTCACACTCTACTGGTTATTTTATTTTATAAGCACTTTTATCTTACATACAGAGTACCGCAAAACCGGAGCTACACGTAGCTAGCGTTAGCTCCTCACAGCGCGGCTACAGATTATGCAATGTTATTCATCATTTTAAACGTATTTCCACGCTGCTAAAACACAGACTGGTCACACGTATTATTATCCATTCTTGGAGGTCACAGTTAAACTGAGACTAGGGGGACCTAGAGTGTCTAAATGATCAAGCTGTTATAACCTGATCATAATGCTGCTCAAGAATAGTCATGTTACTGCGCATCCATTCATCTGTATTTAATTTTATCTTTGCAGTGGTCTCAGCATTAGGGGACGAGGGTTTAATAAAGGAAGTCAACTACTGGGAACATCTGAGTCCAAAAGGTCCTGTCTACCACTTCTGCATGATGGACTGCTTGTAACAGCTTGAAATATCTTTTCTTTAGTTTATTTTCAGATTCATTGGCAGGGACATCTAGTCTAGTGCTTCCCACGCTCCTAGACGGCCTGTCTACATGAATTCGGGACGACGACTGTCCATGATTCCCAGAGGCCATGGTCTAAGGATTAGGTTTAATTGGGAACGTCCGGGAGAAATGCCCAGTCCATAAACCGACTGAGTTGCCAGCAAGACGACCACCACCCCCCGGTATCCTGGCCTTAATCGAATTTGTCCGTCCATTCTCCCACCGACGTAACCCCCGATGTTTCACAAGCACACTTGCGTACACACACGCTTAAAAATTTAGACTGTTTTGTCTTCATACAAATTAATAGCAGACTGTATGGTCTGAACCCTGCTCTCCGAGCAGACTGTATGGTCTGAACCCTGCGCTCAGAGCAGACCGAGCTTGTCCTGCACTCCACGCAGACTAAATGGTCTTGGCACAAGTGGTCATTTGAAGTAGTGAAGTTGTGTCTTCGCCATACAGGGCCATCGATGTGGGCCGCTCCATGGGCGTAAGCCGAATCTGTGAAGATATTTACAATTTTGTCCGTGCTCCACTTCAGAGCCTGAATCAGTGCTTCCACTTCCGATAGTTGTGCTGAAGCGGGTTGTGGCAGAATCCCTGACTCCACTGTTTGGTGATAGCCATCACTCTTCTGTTCGACCACTGCATAGGATGCAATGTTCCCTTCTTCTCCTTTGTAGCAGCAACCATCCGTGTAGAGCCAGGCCTCAGCTGTGAGGTGGGGAGTGTTCTGGAGATCCGATCTCAATTTGTTTTCTTGTACTGCAACTTCCTCGCACACATGTGGTTGTCCATCCGTAAAGTTAGCCGACATATTTCTTGTGGCTGGCACAAAGGTGATGTGTGGCATGGTGCAAGTGTGTTGAATCTTTGTTTTTCACTGAACGTGACTTCTTTACTCATCAGAAACGCTGCCACGCCATAGTGCGTGTGTACTTCCAGTGGATGGCCCATGACAATATGAGAAGACTCGAGCAGTACCTGAAGCAGCGGCAGCTGGAAAGCAGATACAAGTAGGTGATTGGGTCAGGGTCAAGGTTCACAAGCGCAAGTGGACTGACCCCAGGTGGACTGGGCCGTACGAGGTGAAGGAGGTTACTTCACACTCGGCCCAGGTCAAGGGCAAATCAGGCGCCCCTTGGCACCACCTGACACATTGTGTCCCAGCACCGGTACCAACCAAAACACTGGGAGAAATTCGCACTAATTTGGAAAATGCACCGAGAGTCTAGACGCTCTCTAGGGGCCCCTCATGTAGACCCCACTGAGGTGAAGAAAACTATGATGGGGGTGGGTATGGGGATACTTGCTGCCCTCATGTTGTGGGGACTACAAACCATGTATCAGACACACCAGCACCCATCTAATTCTACCAAATTAGATGGGTTAGGGTTAGGGTAGCAAAACGTCGGAACTTGTGCAATGGTCAGACTCGGAATGCCCCTTACCCTAATAGGTCGTAGATTAGCACGAGCGGACGGTCTAGCCTTTTTCTCTCACCAAACGCAGAAGGCGACACATCATCAAGCGAGAAGTTGCCTCAGGCTCCTTAGAGCTTACTGGAGGCCCCACCTATATCGACTCCTATATAGGCATCCCACGAGGCGTTCCTGACGAATACAAACTAGCTGACCAAGTCGCCGCAGGTTTTGAAAACATTCCCATAATCGCAGCCTTCTTTCCGATCACTCCCAACAAAAACGTGGACCGCATAAACTATGTCCATTACAATGTCTTGCGCTTGTTAACCTCACTAGGGACGCTGTTGAAGGCTTAGCCGCACAACTCGCGCCGACCTCTCTTATGGCTATGCAGAATAGAATGGCTTTGGACATGTTCTTAGCTGAAAAAGGGGGTGTCTGCTCAATGTTTGGAGAAATGTGTTGTACCATCATTCCGAACAACACTGCCCCAGACGGTTCGGTCACTCAGGCCTTAAATAGTCTGCGCACCCTTTCGGACGAAATGCATGCGGCATCAGGCATAGACAATCCCTTCTCTGATTGGATGGAATCCATGTTTGGCAAATGGGAGGCCCTCATCATGTCCATAGCGGTTTCCATCGCGGTTTTCTTAGCTATTCTCATCACCTGTGGCTGTTGTTGCATCCCCTGCCTCCGAACTTTGATAGGCGTCTTATTACCACAGCTCTCTCCAAGGAAAGGCAACCGCCTCCACATGGTGCTTATCCACTGTTGAATGGAGACCTGCCGGCCCCTGACCCAGAGAGGGGTCATGGGACCAGGAAGAAGAACCAGAGTTGCGTTCATTGACCAACTCCCAGTTAGACGACGACACACCAGTCTAAGAAGTTCACAGCTAGCAGGTGTGAAAAGGGGGATTTGTAAATAAAATATATTCATTCACTGTTAAATAATATGCGCTATACTTGTAAAGCTTATATTGCGGAGTTGTGAGGTCACTGTAAGTAGGTCAAAAACGCCGAATGGGGCATTCCGTCACCCGTTCGTACGATAGAAACAGATACAGTGGCCCTGAAAGTAACACTTGCTTAAACCACCAGATTAGGGCGGAAACTGCCATCCTAGAGTAGGAGAAGAGCTCTTTTTATCTATTCACACAGAGACTTCGAAATAGTTTAGAACTGCAACCTTTTTTCTGCACCGAAAGTAAACATAGTTTCAAAGATTTTCTTCAGAAAAGAGGCTCAGGACAGTTGCTTTCACAGTCTGATGTCAATTTCATGAATATCTGCAGCTCTCAGCACTTTACTGGCATTGTCTCTTTTTTATGCTCTTAAACGACGTTTCAGGCAGAGAGGAAGTCAAAAGTTGGTTTTGTGAAAGTAAACACAGTTTCAAAGATTTTCTTCAAAAAAGTGGCTCAGGACAGTTGATTTCACAGTGTGATGTCATTTTCATGAATATCTGCAGCTTTCAGCACTTTACTGGCATTTTCACTTTTTTTATTCTCTTAAACGACGTTTCAGGCAGAGAGGAGGCCAAAAGTGGATTTTGTGAAAGTAAACAGTTTCAAAGATTTTCTTCAAAAAAGTGGCTCAGGACAGTTGCTTTCACAGTCTGATGTCAATTTCATGAATATCTGCAGCTTTCAGCACTTTACTGGCATTGTCTCTTTTTTATTCTCTTAAACGACGTGTCAGGCAGAGAGGAGGCCAAAAGTGGATTTTGTGAAAGTAAACATAGTTTCAAAGATGTTCTTCAGAAAAGTGGCTCAGGACAGTTGCTTTCACAGTCTGATGTCAATTTCATGAATATCTGCAGCTTTCAGCACTTTACTGGCATTGTCTCTTTTTTATGCTCTTAAACAACGTTTCAGGCAGAGAGGAGGCCAAAAGTGGATTTTGTGAAAGTAAACATAGTTTCAAAGATTTTCTTCAGAAAAGTGGCTCAGGACAGTTTGATTTCACAGTCTGATGTCATTTTCATGAATATCTGCAGCTTTCAGCACTTTACTGGCATTTTCACTTTTTTTATGATCTTAAACGACGTTTCAGGCAGAGAGGAAGTCAAAAGTTGGTTTTGTGAAAGTAAACATAGTTTCAAAGATTTTCTTCAGAAAAGTGGCTCAGGACAGTTGATTTGTCTGGTGCTTTCACAGTCTGGTGTCAATTTCATGAATATCTGCAGCTTTCAGCACTTTACTGGCATTTTCACTTTTTTTATGCTGGTACGCCCTCTGTCTCCTCTCACACTCTACTGGTTATTTTATTTTATAAGCACTTTTATCTTACATACAGAGTACCGCAAAACCGGAGCTACGCGTAGCTAGCGTTAGCTCCTCACAGCGCGGCTACAGATTATGCAATGTTATTCATCATTTTAAACGTATTTCCACGCTGCTAAAACACAGACTGGTCACACGTATTATTATCCATTCTTGGAGGTCACAGTTCAACTGAGACTAGGGGGACCTAGAGTGTCTAAATGATGGACTTACCTCCTCTGATGAGGGCGGGGACACCTCCTTTAGGAGACCCGCCAGGACACCTGCAAAATATGAAAGAAAATTACAAACCCCTCTTGAGAATTACAGGTATTAAGGCCTATACTTTGTGTGCCCGTGCCCTCTGACTGCCTAAAGGCAGCCAGACCCTTTTTTTCCCCTGAACCTAACCTGCCAGTGCCACAAAGTGTACCTTGACTTGTATTAGAAACTCATTGGGTGGAGATGATGGCCCTTAACTGGTGGTTTTACACCCAGCAGGCCTTTGGTGCCGATTAAGACAGGTTTCCTCCTGATTGCCAGGTGTTCAATTAGACAGCTGAGACGGCTTAGCCATCTGATTAGAGGGAGTTCCAGCCTATCAGAAGCTCCCTAGTTGCTCCGCCTAGGGAAGGTATAAATATCTCCAGTCTTTCTTTCATTTTTTATTCTCCTCTGAGGAAGGCACAACTTGCCGAAACGTTAGGAGCTCCATTTTAAAACTGTATTAGTCCCACTGATTCTCTCAGACCAGAGATCAGTCTCAGTCCATTTTATTGTGTTTAGAAACACTTATTTGTTCACCCTCTCCTGAAAAATAAAAGGTTTCTTTTTTTAAAAACTGAGCTGAACTTCTCTTACTTCACATTTTAGTCTTCCCACCAGTTCTCCTACTTCCCTTACTTCACAGCTTAGTTTACTTACCAGTTCTCCTACTTCCTTCCTCTGCTTCTTTAATGTAAATTAATGCAGCCTAGGAGTATTCAAATGTGTGTATTGAATGTGCACGCTTGTCATCACATGAATCAAAGTCAACTCACCCTCTGTGCTGTATTGTGTGCGGTCGTTGACTCCAAAACTGGGATCCACTGCTTCACTTCCCAGATCTGGATCCACTCAACCACGCACCTTGACTAAAACAAACACAAAACTGCCCAAAGGTCAGCAGTAAATGTTAGCATACGTCTGTAGTGTAAGAGAGGTCAACGATCTCTCAAATATGTTTGCGCCGTCCGTGTCAAAATTGATTCTTAGGAACGATGTAAAATAGTAAATGTACCAAAATTAGTCAATACTGGATATGTGAAGGAATCTCGAATCCAAAATTGAAGTTAGAATTCCTAAATCAAACTAAACATCTAAATCAGAGTCAAAATCAAGATCACAATCCAGTTCCAAATCAGAATTCGAAAGGTTTAAAATTGGAAGTAAAATGAAATAAAAAAATAATGAATAATTAATCAATTAAATATTAAATTCAACTTTAAAAAAATCAATAACTGTGTTCAAAGATATTCAATCAGAAATACCAATGCAAGTCAAACTGTTGAACTGCACTTACACTCTAGTCTGCACAATAATGAATCTCATTTACTAATGAATCACAATTAAGTTCAAGAATTGAAGAAGCACAACTGAAACCATTAATCTTTGTTATAATGTTTAATTAAAACTAAAGTCAGGATGTAAGCTTACAGGTCTTAGACAATGAAGCTCTAACAAATTCACAGATTCTAAACACTCATTACTATTATCTAGCAGTTACTCCTCCTGGCCGCTAGTTGGTTTTCTGGCGTTTTGCATTTCTTCTACTATTTTTCGCCGACAGGAAGTTATCCTGATGTTATGCTAACGGATATGCTAACGACAAAATCGGAGCTTCTAATCAAGCATACACAAGTTTCACCAAAATCCCACACTTTAATTCCACTGGTACGCCCTCTGTCTCCTCTCACACTCTACTGGTTATTTTATTCTATAAGCACTTTTATCTTACATACAGAGTACCGCAAAACCGGAGCTACGCGTAGCTAGCGTTAGCTCCTCACAGCGCGGCTACAGATTATGCAATGTTATTCATCATTTTAAACGTATTTCCACGCTGCTAAAACACAGACTGGTCACACGTATTATTATCCATTCTTGGAGGTCACAGTTAAACTGAGACTAGGGGGACCTAGAGTGTCTAAATGATGGACTTACCTCCTCTGATGAGGGCGGGGACACCTCCTTTAGGAGACCCGCCAGGACACCTGCAAAATATGAAAAAAAATTACAAACCCCTCTTGAGAATTACAGGTATTAAGGCCTATACTTTGTGTGCCCGTGCCCTCTGACTGCCTAAAGGCAGCCAGACCCTTTTTTTCCCCTGAACCTAACCTGCCAGTGCCACAAAGTGTACCTTGACTTGTATTAGAAACTCATTGGGTGGAGATGATGGCCCTTAACTGGTGGTTTTACACCCAGCAGGCCTTTGGTGCCGATTAAGACAGGTTTCCTCCTGATTGCCAGGTGTTCAATTAGACAGCTGAGACGGCTTAGCCATCTGATTAGAGGGAGTTCCAGCCTATCAGAAGCTCCCTAGTTGCTCCGCCTAGGGAAGGTATAAATATCTCCAGTCTTTCTTTCATTTTTTATTCTCCTCTGAGGAAGTCACAACTTGCCGAAACGTTAGGAGCTCCATTTTAAAACTATTAGTCCCACTGATTCTCTCAGACCAGAGATCAGTCTCAGTCCATTTTATTGTGTTTAGAAACACTTATTTGTTCACCCTCTCCTGAAAAATAAAAGGTTTCTTTTTTTAAAAACTGAGCTGAACTTCTCTTACTTCACATTTTAGTCTTCCCACCAGTTCTCCTACTTCCCTTACTTCACAGCTTAGTTTACTTACCAGTTCTCCTACTTCCTTCCTCTGCTTCTTTAATGTAAATTAATGCAGCCTAGGAGTATTCAAATGTGTGTATTGAATGTGCACGCTTGTCATCACATGAATCAAAGTCAACTCACCCTCTGTGCTGTATTGTGTGCGGTCGTTGACTCCAAAACTGGGATCCACTGCTTCACTTCCCAGATCTGGATCCACTCAACCACGCACCTTGACTAAAACAAACACAAAACTGCCCAAAGGTCAGCAGTAAATGTTAGCATACGTCTGTAGTGTAAGAGAGGTCAACGATCTCTCAAATATGTTTGCGCCGTCCGTGTCAAAATTGATTCTTAGGAACGATGTAAAATAGTAAATGTACCAAAATTAGTCAATACTGGATATGTGAAGGAATCTCGAATCCAAAATTGAAGTTAGAATTCCTAAATCAAACTAAACATCTAAATCAGAGTCAAAATCAAGATCACAATCCAGTTCCAAATCAGAATTCGAAAGGTTTAAAATTGGAAGTAAAATGAAATTAAAAAATAATGAATAATTAATCAATTAAATATTAAATTCAACTTTAAAAAAATCAATAACTGTGTTCAAAGATATTCAATCAGAAATACCAATGCAAGTCAAACTGTTGAACTGCACTTACACTCTAGTCTGCACAATAATGAATCTCATTTACTAATGAATCACAATTAAGTTCAAGAATTGAAGAAGCACAACTGAAACCATTAATCTTTGTTATAATGTTTAATTAAAACTAAAGTCAGGATGTAAGCTTACAGGTCTTAGACAATGAAGCTCTAACAAATTCACAGATTCTAAACACTCATTACTATTATCTAGCAGTTACTCCTCCTGGCCGCTAGTTGGTTTTCTGGCGTTTTGCATTTCTTCTACTATTTTTCGCCGACAGGAAGTTATCCTGATGTTATGCTAACGGATATGCTAACGACAAAATCGGAGCTTCTAATCAAGCATACACAAGTTTCACCAAAATCCCACACTTTAATTCCACTGGTACGCCCTCTGTCTCCTCTCACACTCTACTGGTTATTTTATTCTATAAGCACTTTTATCTTACATACAGAGTACCGCAAAACCGGAGCTACGCGTAGCTAGCGTTAGCTCCTCACAGCGCGGCTACAGATTATGCAATGTTATTCATCATTTTAAACGTATTTCCACGCTGCTAAAACACAGACTGGTCACACGTATTATTATCCATTCTTGGAGGTCACAGTTAAACTGAGACTAGGGGGACCTAGAGTGTCTAAATGATGGACTTACCTCCTCTGATGAGGGCGGGGACACCTCCTTTAGGAGACCCGCCAGGACACCTGCAAAATATGAAAAAGAATTACAAACCCCTCTTGAGAATTACAGGTATTAAGGCCTATACTTTGTGTGCCCGTGCCCTCTGACTGCCTAAAGGCAGCCAGACCCTTTTTTTCCCCTGAACCTAACCTGCCAGTGCCACAAAGTGTACCTTGACTTGTATTAGAAACTCATTGGGTGGAGATGATGGCCCTTAACTGGTGGTTTTACACCCAGCAGGCCTTTGGTGCCGATTAAGACAGGTTTCCTCCTGATTGCCAGGTGTTCAATTAGACAGCTGAGACGGCTTAGCCATCTGATTAGAGGGAGTTCCAGCCTATCAGAAGCTCCCTAGTTGCTCCGCCTAGGGAAGGTATAAATATCTCCAGTCTTTCTTTCATTTTTTATTCTCCTCTGAGGAAGGCACAACTTGCCGAAACGTTAGGAGCTCCATTTTAAAACTATTAGTCCCACTGATTCTCTCAGACCAGAGATCAGTCTCAGTCCATTTTATTGTGTTTAGAAACACTTATTTGTTCACCCTCTCCTGAAAAATAAAAGGTTTCTTTTTTTAAAAACTGAGCTGAACTTCTCTTACTTCACATTTTAGTCTTCCCACCAGTTCTCCTACTTCCCTTACTTCACAGCTTAGTTTACTTACCAGTTCTCCTACTTCCTTCCTCTGCTTCTTTAATGTAAATTAATGCAGCCTAGGAGTATTCAAATGTGTGTATTGAATGTGCACGCTTGTCATCACATGAATCAAAGTCAACTCACCCTCTGTGCTGTATTGTGTGCGGTCGTTGACTCCAAAACTGGGATCCACTGCTTCACTTCCCAGATCTGGATCCACTCAACCACGCACCTTGACTAAAACAAACACAAAACTGCCCAAAGGTCAGCAGTAAATGTTAGCATACGTCTGTAGTGTAAGAGAGGTCAACGATCTCTCAAATATGTTTGCGCCGTCCGTGTCAAAATTGATTCTTAGGAACGATGTAAAATAGTAAATGTACCAAAATTAGTCAATACTGGATATGTGAAGGAATCTCGAATCCAAAATTGAAGTTAGAATTCCTAAATCAAACTCAACATCTAAATCAGAGTCAAAATCAAGATCACAATCCAGTTCCAAATCAGAATTCGAAAGGTTTAAAATTGGAAGTAAAATGAAATTAAAAAATAATGAATAATTAATCAATTAAATATTAAATTCAACTTTAAAAAAATCAATAACTGTGTTCAAAGATATTCAATCAGAAATACCAATGCAAGTCAAACTGTTGAACTGCACTTACACTCTGGTCTGCACAATAATGAATCTCATTTACTAATGAATCACAATTAAGTTCAAGAATTGAAGAAGCACAACTGAAACCATTAATCTTTGTTATAATGTTTAATTAAAACTAAAGTCAGGATGTAAGCTTACAGGTCTTAGACAATGAAGCTCTAACAAATTCACAGATTCTAAACACTCATTACTATTATCTAGCAGTTACTCCTCCTGGCCGCTAGTTGGTTTTCTGGCGTTTTGCATTTCTTCTACTATTTTTCGCCGACAGGAAGTTATCCTGATGTTATGCTAACGGATATGCTAACGACAAAAACGGAGCTTCTAATCAAGCATACACACAAGTTTCACCAAAATCCCACACTTTAATTCCACTGGTACGCCCTCTGTCTCCTCTCACACTCTACTGGTTATTTTATTTTATAAGCACTTTTATCTTACATACAGAGTACCGCAAAACCGGAGCTACGCGTAGCTAGCGTTAGCTCCTCACAGCGCGGCTACAGATTATGCAATGTTATTCATCATTTTAAACGTATTTCCACGCTGCTAAAACACAGACTGGTCACACGTATTATTATCCATTCTTGGAGGTCACAGTTAAACTGAGACTAGGGGGACCTAGAGTGTCTAAATGATGGACTTACCTCCTCTGATGAGGGCGGGGACACCTCCTTTAGGAGACCCGCCAGGACACCTGCAAAATATGAAAGAAAATTACAAACCCCTCTTGAGAATTACAGGTATTAAGGCCTATACTTTGTGTGCCCGTGCCCTCTGACTGCCTAAAGGCAGCCAGACCCTTTTTTTCCCCTGAACCTAACCTGCCAGTGCCACAAAGTGTACCTTGACTTGTATTAGAAACTCATTGGGTGGAGATGATGGCCCTTAACTGGTGGTTTTACACCCAGCAGGCCTTTGGTGCCGATTAAGACAGGTTTCCTCCTGATTGCCAGGTGTTCAATTAGACAGCTGAGACGGCTTAGCCATCTGATTAGAGGGAGTTCCAGCCTATCAGAAGCTCCCTAGTTGCTCCGCCTAGGGAAGGTATAAATATCTCCAGTCTTTCTTTCATTTTTTATTCTCCTCTGAGGAAGGCACAACTTGCCGAAACGTTAGGAGCTCCATTTTAAAACTGTATTAGTCCCACTGATTCTCTCAGACCAGAGATCAGTCTCAGTCCATTTTATTGTGTTTAGAAACACTTATTTGTTCACCCTCTCCTGAAAAATAAAAGGTTTCTTTTTTTAAAAACTGAGCTGAACTTCTCTTACTTCACATTTTAGTCTTCCCACCAGTTCTCCTACTTCCCTTACTTCACAGCTTAGTTTACTTACCAGTTCTCCTACTTCCTTCCTCTGCTTCTTTAATGTAAATTAATGCAGCCTAGGAGTATTCAAATGTGTGTATTGAATGTGCACGCTTCTCATCACATGAATCAAAGTCAACTCACCCTCTGTGCTGTATTGTGTGCGGTCGTTGACTCCAAAACTGGGATCCACTGCTTCACTTCCCAGATCTGGATCCACTCAACCACGCACCTTGACTAAAACAAACACAAAACTGCCCAAAGGTCAGCAGTAAATGTTAGCATACGTCTGTAGTGTAAGAGAGGTCAACGATCTCTCAAATATGTTTGCGCCGTCCGTGTCAAAATTGATTCTTAGGAACGATGTAAAATAGTAAATGTACCAAAATTAGTCAATACTGGATATGTGAAGGAATCTCGAATCCAAAATTGAAGTTAGAATTCCTAAATCAAACTCAACATCTAAATCAGAGTCAAAATCAAGATCACAATCCAGTTCCAAATCAGAATTCGAAAGGTTTAAAATTGGAAGTAAAATGAAATTAAAAAATAATGAATAATTAATCAATTAAATATTAAATTCAACTTTAAAAAAATCAATAACTGTGTTCAAAGATATTCAATCAGAAATACCAATGCAAGTCAAACTGTTGAACTGCACTTACACTCTGGTCTGCACAATAATGAATCTCATTTACTAATGAATCACAATTAAGTTCAAGAATTGAAGAAGCACAACTGAAACCATTAATCTTTGTTATAATGTTTAATTAAAACTAAAGTCAGGATGTAAGCTTACAGGTCTTAGACAATGAAGCTCTAACAAATTCACAGATTCTAAACACTCATTACTATTATCTAGCAGTTACTCCTCCTGGCCGCTAGTTGGTTTTCTGGCGTTTTGCATTTCTTCTACTATTTTTCGCCGACAGGAAGTTATCCTGATGTTATGCTAACGGATATGCTAACGACAAAAACGGAGCTTCTAATCAAGCATACACACAAGTTTCACCAAAATCCCACACTTTAATTCCACTGGTACGCCCTCTGTCTCCTCTCACACTCTACTGGTTATTTTATTTTATAAGCACTTTTATCTTACATACAGAGTACCGCAAAACCGGAGCTACGCGTAGCTAGCGTTAGCTCCTCACAGCGCGGCTACAGATTATGCAATGTTATTCATCATTTTAAACGTATTTCCACGCTGCTAAAACACAGACTGGTCACACGTATTATTATCCATTCTTGGAGGTCACAGTTAAACTGAGACTAGGGGGACCTAGAGTGTCTAAATGATGGACTTACCTCCTCTGATGAGGGCGGGGACACCTCCTTTAGGAGACCCGCCAGGACACCTGCAAAATATGAAAGAAAATTACAAACCCCTCTTGAGAATTACAGGTATTAAGGCCTATACTTTGTGTGCCCGTGCCCTCTGACTGCCTAAAGGCAGCCAGACCCTTTTTTTCCCCTGAACCTAACCTGCCAGTGCCACAAAGTGTACCTTGACTTGTATTAGAAACTCATTGGGTGGAGATGATGGCCCTTAACTGGTGGTTTTACACCCAGCAGGCCTTTGGTGCCGATTAAGACAGGTTTCCTCCTGATTGCCAGGTGTTCAATTAGACAGCTGAGACGGCTTAGCCATCTGATTAGAGGGAGTTCCAGCCTATCAGAAGCTCCCTAGTTGCTCCGCCTAGGGAAGGTATAAATATCTCCAGTCTTTCTTTCATTTTTTATTCTCCTCTGAGGAAGGCACAACTTGCCGAAACGTTAGGAGCTCCATTTTAAAACTGTATTAGTCCCACTGATTCTCTCAGACCAGAGATCAGTCTCAGTCCATTTTATTGTGTTTAGAAACACTTATTTGTTCACCCTCTCCTGAAAAATAAAAGGTTTCTTTTTTTAAAAACTGAGCTGAACTTCTCTTACTTCACATTTTAGTCTTCCCACCAGTTCTCCTACTTCCCTTACTTCACAGCTTAGTTTACTTACCAGTTCTCCTACTTCCTTCCTCTGCTTCTTTAATGTAAATTAATGCAGCCTAGGAGTATTCAAATGTGTGTATTGAATGTGCACGCTTGTCATCACATGAATCAAAGTCAACTCACCCTCTGTGCTGTATTGTGTGCGGTCGTTGACTCCAAAACTGGGATCCACTGCTTCACTTCCCAGATCTGGATCCACTCAACCACGCACCTTGACTAAAACAAACACAAAACTGCCCAAAGGTCAGCAGTAAATGTTAGCATACGTCTGTAGTGTAAGAGAGGTCAACGATCTCTCAAATATGTTTGCGCCGTCCGTGTCAAAATTGATTCTTAGGAACGATGTAAAATAGTAAATGTACCAAAATTAGTCAATACTGGATATGTGAAGGAATCTCGAATCCAAAATTGAAGTTAGAATTCCTAAATCAAACTCAACATCTAAATCAGAGTCAAAATCAAGATCACAATCCAGTTCCAAATCAGAATTCGAAAGGTTTAAAATTGGAAGTAAAATGAAATTAAAAAATAATGAATAATTAATCAATTAAATATTAAATTCAACTTTAAAAAAATCAATAACTGTGTTCAAAGATATTCAATCAGAAATACCAATGCAAGTCAAACTGTTGAACTGCACTTACACTCTGGTCTGCACAATAATGAATCTCATTTACTAATGAATCACAATTAAGTTCAAGAATTGAAGAAGCACAACTGAAACCATTAATCTTTGTTATAATGTTTAATTAAAACTAAAGTCAGGATGTAAGCTTACAGGTCTTAGACAATGAAGCTCTAACAAATTCACAGATTCTAAACACTTATTACTATTATCTAGCAGTTACTCCTCCTGGCCGCTAGTTGGTTTTCTGGCGTTTTGCATTTCTTCTACTATTTTTCGCCGACAGGAAGTTATCCTGATGTTATGCTAACGGATATGCTAACGACAAAAACGGAGCTTCTAATCAAGCATACGCACACACAAGTTTCACCAAAATCCCACACTTTAATTCCACTGGTACGCCCTCTGTCTCCTCTCACACTCTACTGGTTATTTTATTTTATAAGCACTTTTATCTTACATACAGAGTACCGCAAAACCGGAGCTACGCGTAGCTAGCGTTAGCTCCTCACAGCGCGGCTACAGATTATGCAATGTTATTCATCATTTTAAACGTATTTCCACGCTGCTAAAACACAGACTGGTCACACGTATTATTATCCATTCTTGGAGGTCACAGTTAAACTGAGACTAGGGGGACCTAGAGTGTCTAAATGATGGACTTACCTCCTCTGATGAGGGCGGGGACACCTCCTTTAGGAGACCCGCCAGGACACCTGCAAAATATGAAAGAAAATTACAAACCCCTCTTGAGAATTACAGGTATTAAGGCCTATACTTTGTGTGCCCGTGCCCTCTGACTGCCTAAAGGCAGCCAGACCCTTTTTTTCCCCTGAACCTAACCTGCCAGTGCCACAAAGTGTACCTTGACTTGTATTAGAAACTCATTGGGTGGAGATGATGGCCCTTAACTGGTGGTTTTACACCCAGCAGGCCTTTGGTGCCGATTAAGACAGGTTTCCTCCTGATTGCCAGGTGTTCAATTAGACAGCTGAGACGGCTTAGCCATCTGATTAGAGGGAGTTCCAGCCTATCAGAAGCTCCCTAGTTGCTCCGCCTAGGGAAGGTATAAATATCTCCAGTCTTTCTTTCATTTTTTATTCTCCTCTGAGGAAGGCACAACTTGCCGAAACGTTAGGAGCTCCATTTTAAAACTGTATTAGTCCCACTGATTCTCTCAGACCAGAGATCAGTCTCAGTCCATTTTATTGTGTTTAGAAACACTTATTTGTTCACCCTCTCCTGAAAAATAAAAGGTTTCTTTTTTTAAAAACTGAGCTGAACTTCTCTTACTTCACATTTTAGTCTTCCCACCAGTTCTCCTACTTCCCTTACTTCACAGCTTAGTTTACTTACCAGTTCTCCTACTTCCTTCCTCTGCTTCTTTAATGTAAATTAATGCAGCCTAGGAGTATTCAAATGTGTGTATTGAATGTGCACGCTTGTCATCACATGAATCAAAGTCAACTCACCCTCTGTGCTGTATTGTGTGCGGTCGTTGACTCCAAAACTGGGATCCACTGCTTCACTTCCCAGATCTGGATCCACTCAACCACGCACCTTGACTAAAACAAACACAAAACTGCCCAAAGGTCAGCAGTAAATGTTAGCATACGTCTGTAGTGTAAGAGAGGTCAACGATCTCTCAAATATGTTTGCGCCGTCCGTGTCAAAATTGATTCTTAGGAACGATGTAAAATAGTAAATGTACCAAAATTAGTCAATACTGGATATGTGAAGGAATCTCGAATCCAAAATTGAAGTTAGAATTCCTAAATCAAACTCAACATCTAAATCAGAGTCAAAATCAAGATCACAATCCAGTTCCAAATCAGAATTCGAAAGGTTTAAAATTGGAAGTAAAATGAAATTAAAAAATAATGAATAATTAATCAATTAAATATTAAATTCAACTTTAAAAAAATCAATAACTGTGTTCAAAGATATTCAATCAGAAATACCAATGCAAGTCAAACTGTTGAACTGCACTTACACTCTGGTCTGCACAATAATGAATCTCATTTACTAATGAATCACAATTAAGTTCAAGAATTGAAGAAGCACAACTGAAACCATTAATCTTTGTTATAATGTTTAATTAAAACTAAAGTCAGGATGTAAGCTTACAGGTCTTAGACAATGAAGCTCTAACAAATTCACAGATTCTAAACACTTATTACTATTATCTAGCAGTTACTCCTCCTGGCCGCTAGTTGGTTTTCTGGCGTTTTGCATTTCTTCTACTATTTTTCGCCGACAGGAAGTTATCCTGATGTTATGCTAACGGATATGCTAACGACAAAAACGGAGCTTCTAATCAAGCATACGCACACACAAGTTTCACCAAAATCCCACACTTTAATTCCACTGGTACGCCCTCTGTCTCCTCTCACACTCTACTGGTTATTTTATTTTATAAGCACTTTTATTTTACATACAGAGTACCGCAAACCCGGAGCTACACGTAGCTAGCGTTAGCTCCTCACAGCGCGGCTACAGATTATGCAATGTTATTCATCATTTTAAACGTATTTCCACGCTGCTAAAACACAGACTGGTCACACGTATTATTATCCATTCTTGGAGGTCACAGTTAAACTGAGACTAGGGGGACCTAGAGTGTCTAAATGATGGACTTACCTCCTCTGATGAGGGCGGGACACCTCCTTTAGGAGACCCGCCAGGACACCTGCAAAATATGAAAAAAAATTACAAACCCCTCTTGAGAATTACAGGTATTAAGGCCTATACTTTGTGTGCCCGTGCCCTCTGACTGCCTAAAGGCAGCCAGACCCTTTTTTCCCCCTGAACCTAACCTGCCAGTGCCACAAAGTGTACCTTGACTTGTATTAGAAACTCATTGGGTGGAGATGATGGCCCTTAACTGGTGGTTTTACACCCAGCAGGCCTTTGGTGCCGATTAAGACAGGTTTCCTCCTGATTGCCAGGTGTTCAATTAGACAGCTGAGACGGCTTAGCCATCTGATTAGAGGGAGTTCCAGCCTATCAGAAGCTCCCTAGTTGCTCCGCCTAGGGAAGGTATAAATATCTCCAGTCTTTCTTTCATTTTTTATTCTCCTCTGAGGAAGGCACAACTTGCCGAAACGTTAGGAGCTCCATTTTAAAACTGTATTAGTCCCACTGATTCTCTCAGACCAGAGATCAGTCTCAGTCCATTTTATTGTGTTTAGAAACACTTATTTGTTCACCCTCTCCTGAAAAATAAAAGGTTTCTTTTTTTAAAAACTGAGCTGAACTTCTCTTACTTCACATTTTAGTCTTCCCACCAGTTCTCCTACTTCCCTTACTTCACAGCTTAGTTTACTTACCAGTTCTCCTACTTCCTTCCTCTGCTTCTTTAATGTAAATTAATGCAGCCTAGGAGTATTCAAATGTGTGTATTGAATGTGCACGCTTGTCATCACATGAATCAAAGTCAACTCACCCTCTGTGCTGTATTGTGTGCGGTCGTTGACCCCAAAACTGGGATCCACTGCTTCACTTCCCAGATCTGGATCCACTCAACCACGCACCTTGACTAAAACAAACACAAAACTGCCCAAAGGTCAGCAGTAAATGTTAGCATACGTCTGTAGTGTAAGAGAGGTCAACGATCTCTCAAATATGTTTGCGCCGTCCGTGTCAAAATTGATTCTTAGGAACGATGTAAAATAGTAAATGTACCAAAATTAGTCAATACTGGATATGTGAAGGAATCTCGAATCCAAAATTGAAGTTAGAATTCCTAAATCAAACTCAACATCTAAATCAGAGTCAAAATCAAGATCACAATCCAGTTCCAAATCAGAATTCGAAAGGTTTAAAATTGGAAGTAAAATGAAATTAAAAAATAATGAATAATTAATCAATTAAATATTAAATTCAACTTTAAAAAAATCAATAACTGTGTTCAAAGATATTCAATCAGAAATACCAATGCAAGTCAAACTGTTGAACTGCACTTACACTCTGGTCTGCACAATAATGAATCTCATTTACTAATGAATCACAATTAAGTTCAAGAATTGAAGAAGCACAACTGAAACCATTAATCTTTGTTATAATGTTTAATTAAAACTAAAGTCAGGATGTAAGCTTACAGGTCTTAGACAATGAAGCTCTAACAAATTCACAGATTCTAAACACTTATTACTATTATCTAGCAGTTACTCCTCCTGGCCGCTAGTTGGTTTTCTGGCGTTTTGCATTTCTTCTACTATTTTTCGCCGACAGGAAGTTATCCTGATGTTATGCTAACGGATATGCTAACGACAAAAACGGAGCTTCTAATCAAGCATACGCACACACAAGTTTCACCAAAATCCCACACTTTAATTCCACTGGTACGCCCTCTGTCTCCTCTCACACTCTACTGGTTATTTTATTTTATAAGCACTTTTATTTTACATACAGAGTACCGCAAAACCGGAGCTACACGTAGCTAGCGTTAGCTCCTCACAGCGCGGCTACAGATTATGCAATGTTATTCATCATTTTAAACGTATTTCCACGCTGCTAAAACACAGACTGGTCACACGTATTATTATCCATTCTTGGAGGTCACAGTTAAACTGAGACTAGGTGGACCTAGAGTGTCTAAATGATGGACTTACCTCCTCTGATGAGGGCGGGACACCTCCTTTAGGAGACCCGCCAGGACACCTGCAAAATATGAAAAAAAATTACAAACCCCTCTTGAGAATTACAGGTATTAAGGCCTATACTTTGTGTGCCCGTGCCCTCTGACTGCCTAAAGGCAGCCAGACCCTTTTTTTCCCCTGAACCTAACCTGCCAGTGCCACAAAGTGTACCTTGACTTGTATTAGAAACTCATTGGGTGGAGATGATGGCCCTTAACTGGTGGTTTTACACCCAGCAGGCCTTTGGTGCCGATTAAGACAGGTTTCCTCCTGATTGCCAGGTGTTCAATTAGACAGCTGAGACGGCTTAGCCATCTGATTAGAGGGAGTTCCAGCCTATCAGAAGCTCCCTAGTTGCTCCGCCTAGGGAAGGTATAAATATCTCCAGTCTTTCTTTCATTTTTTATTCTCCTCTGAGGAAGGCACAACTTGCCGAAACGTTAGGAGCTCCATTTTAAAACTGTATTAGTCCCACTGATTCTCTCAGACCAGAGATCAGTCTCAGTCCATTTTATTGTGTTTAGAAACACTTATTTGTTCACCCTCTCCTGAAAAATAAAAGGTTTCTTTTTTTAAAAACTGAGCTGAACTTCTCTTACTTCACATTTTAGTCTTCCCACCAGTTCTCCTACTTCCCTTACTTCACAGCTTAGTTTACTTACCAGTTCTCCTACTTCCTTCCTCTGCTTCTTTAATGTAAATTAATGCAGCCTAGGAGTATTCAAATGTGTGTATTGAATGTGCACGCTTGTCATCACATGAATCAAAGTCAACTCACCCTCTGTGCTGTATTGTGTGCGGTCGTTGACCCCAAAACTGGGATCCACTGCTTCACTTCCCAGATCTGGATCCACTCAACCACGCACCTTGACTAAAACAAACACAAAACTGCCCAAAGGTCAGCAGTAAATGTTAGCATACGTCTGTAGTGTAAGAGAGGTCAACGATCTCTCAAATATGTTTGCGCCGTCCGTGTCAAAATTGATTCTTAGGAACGATGTAAAATAGTAAATGTACCAAAATTAGTCAATACTGGATATGTGAAGGAATCTCGAATCCAAAATTGAAGTTAGAATTCCTAAATCAAACTCAACATCTAAATCAGAGTCAAAATCAAGATCACAATCCAGTTCCAAATCAGAATTCGAAAGGTTTAAAATTGGAAGTAAAATGAAATTAAAAAATAATGAATAATTAATCAATTAAATATTAAATTCAACTTTAAAAAAATCAATAACTGTGTTCAAAGATATTCAATCAGAAATACCAATGCAAGTCAAACTGTTGAACTGCACTTACACTCTGGTCTGCACAATAATGAATCTCATTTACTAATGAATCACAATTAAGTTCAAGAATTGAAGAAGCACAACTGAAACCATTCATCTTTGTTATAATGTTTAATTAAAACTAAAGTCAGGATGTAAGCTTACAGGTCTTAGACAATGAAGCTCTAACAAATTCACAGATTCTAAACACTTATTACTATTATCTAGCAGTTACTCCTCCTGGCCGCTAGTTGGTTTTCTGGCGTTTTGCATTTCTTCTACTATTTTTCGCCGACAGGAAGTTATCCTGATGTTATGCTAACGGATATGCTAACGACAAAAACGGAGCTTCTAATCAAGCATACGCACACACAAGTTTCACCAAAATCCCACACTTTAATTCCACTGGTACGCCCTCTGTCTCCTCTCACACTCTACTGGTTATTTTATTTTATAAGCACTTTTATTTTACATACAGAGTACCGCAAAACCGGAGCTACACGTAGCTAGTGTTAGCTCCTCACAGCGCGGCTACAGATTATGCAATGTTATTCATCATTTTAAACGTATTTCCACGCTGCTAAAACACAGACTGGTCACACGTATTATTATCCATTCTTGGAGGTCACAGTTAAACTGAGACTAGGGGGACCTAGAGTGTCTAAATGATGGACTTACCTCCTCTGATGAGGGCGGGGACACCTCCTTTAGGAGACCCGCCAGGACACCTGCAAAATATGAAAAAAAATTACAAACCCCTCTTGAGAATTACAGGTATTAAGGCCTATACTTTGTGTGCCCGTGCCCTCTGACTGCCTAAAGGCAGCCAGACCCTTTTTTTCCCCTGAACCTAACCTGCCAGTGCCACAAAGTGTACCTTGACTTGTATTAGAAACTCATTGGGTGGAGATGATGGCCCTTAACTGGTGGTTTTACACCCAGCAGGCCTTTGGTGCCGATTAAGACAGGTTTCCTCCTGATTGCCAGGTGTTCAATTAGACAGCTGAGACGGCTTAGCCATCTGATTAGAGGGAGTTCCAGCCTATCAGAAGCTCCCTAGTTGCTCTGCCTAGGGAAGGTATAAATATCTCCAGTCTTTCTTTCATTTTTTATTCTCCTCTGAGGAAGGCACAACTTGCCGAAACGTTAGGAGCTCCATTTTAAAACTGTATTAGTCCCACTGATTCTCTCAGACCAGAGATCAGTCTCAGTCCATTTTATTGTGTTTAGAAACACTTATTTGTTCACCCTCTCCTGAAAAATAAAAGGTTTCTTTTTTAAAAACTGAGCTGAACTTCTCTTACTTCACATTTTAGTCTTCCCACCAGTTCTCCTACTTCCCTTACTTCACAGCTTAGTTTACTTACCAGTTCTCCTACTTCCTTCCTCTGCTTCTTTAATGTAAATTAATGCAGCCTAGGAGTATTCAAATGTGTGTATTGAATGTGCACGCTTGTCATCACATGAATCAAAGTCAACTCACCCTCTGTGCTGTATTGTGTGCAGTCGTTGACTCCAAAACTGGGATCCACTGCTTCACTTCCCAGATCTGGATCCACTCAACCACGCACTTTGACTAAAACAAACACAAAACTGCCCAAAGGTCAGCAGTAAATGTTAGCATACGTCTGTAGTGTAAGAGAGGTCAACGATCTCTCAAATATGTTTGCGCCGTCCGTGTCAAAATTGATTCTTAGGAACGATGTAAATGTACCAAAATTAGTCAATGCTTGATATGTGAAGGAATCTCGAATCCAAAATTGAAGTTAGAATTCCTAAATCAAACTCAACATCTAAATCAGAGTCAAAATCAAGATCACAATCCAGTTCCAAATCAGAATTCGAAAGGTTTAAAATTGGAAGTAAAATGAAATTAAAAAATAATGAATAATTAATCAATTAAATATTAAATTCAACTTTAAAAAAAATCAATAACTGTGTTCAAAGATATTCAATCAGAAATACCAATGCAAGTCAAACTGTTGAACTGCACTTACACTCTGGTCTGCACAATAATGAATCTCATTTACTAATGAATCACAATTAAGTTCAAGAATTGAAGAAGCACAACTGAAACCATTAATCTTTGTTATAATGTTTAATTAAAACTAAAGTCAGGATGTAAGCTTACAGGTCTTAGACAATGAAGCTCTAACAAATTCACAGATTCTAAACACTTATTACTATTATCTAGCAGTTACTCCTCCTGGCCGCTAGTTGGTTTTCTGGCGTTTTGCATTTCTTCTACTATTTTTCGCCGACAGGAAGTTATCCTGATGTTATGCTAACGGATATGCTAACGACAAAAACGGAGCTTCTAATCAAGCATACGCACCACACAAGTTTCACCAAAATCCCACACTTTAATTCCACTGGTACGCCCTCTGTCTCCTCTCACACTCTACTGGTTATTTTATTTTATAAGCACTTTTATTTTACATACAGAGTACCGCAAAACCGGAGCTACACGTAGCTAGCGTTAGCTCCTCACAGCGCGGCTACAGATTATGCAATGTTATTCATCATTTTAAACGTATTTCCACGCTGCTAAAACACAGACTGGTCACACGTATTATTATCCATTCTTGGAGGTCACAGTTAAACTGAGACTAGGGGGACCTAGAGTGTCTAAATGATGGACTTACCTCCTCTGATGAGGGCGGGGACACCTCCTTTAGGAGACCCGCCAGGACACCTGCAAAATATGAAAAAAAATTACAAACCCCTCTTGAGAATTACAGGTATTAAGGCCTATACTTTGTGTGCCCGTGCCCTCTGACTGCCTAAAGGCAGCCAGACCCTTTTTTTCCCCTGAACCTAACCTGCCAGTGCCACAAAGTGTACCTTGACTTGTATTAGAAACTCATTTGGGTGGAGATGATGGCCCTTAACTGGTGGTTTTACACCCAGCAGGCCTTTGGTGCCGATTAAGACAGGTTTCCTCCTGATTGCCAGGTGTTCAATTAGACAGCTGAGACGGCTTAGCCATCTGATTACAGGGAGTTCCAGCCTATCAGAAGCTCCCTAGTTGCTCCGCCTAGGGAAGGTATAAATATCTCCAGTCTTTCTTTCATTTTTTATTCTCCTCTGAGGAAGGCACAACTTGCCGAAACGTTAGGAGCTCCATTTTAAAACTGTATTAGTCCCACTGATTCTCTCAGACCAGAGATCAGTCTCAGTCCATTTTATTGTGTTTAGAAACACTTATTTGTTCACCCTCTCCTGAAAAATAAAAGGTTTCTTTTTTTAAAAACTGAGCTGAACTTCTCTTACTTCACATTTTAGTCTTCCCACCAGTTCTCCTACTTCCCTTACTTCACAGCTTAGTTTACTTACAAGTTCTCCTACTTCCTTCCTCTGCTTCTTTAATGTAAATTAATGCAGCCTAGGAGTATTCAAATGTGTGTATTGAATGTGCACGCTTGTCATCACATGAATCAAAGTCAACTCACCCTCTGTGCTGTATTGTGTGCGGTCGTTGACTCCAAAACTGGGATCCACTGCTTCACTTCCCAGATCTGGATCCACTCAACGACGCACTTTGACTAAAACAAACACAAAACTGCCCAAAGGTCAGCAGTAAATGTTAGCATACGTCTGTAGTGTAAGAGAGGTCAACGATCTCTCAAATATGTTTGCGCCGTCCGTGTCAAAATTGATTCTTAGGAACGATGTAAAATAGTAAATGTACCAAAATTAGTCAATACTGGATATGTGAAGGAATCTCGAATCCAAAATTGAAGTTAGAATTCCTAAATCAAACTCAACATCTAAATCAGAGTCAAAATCAAGATCACAATCCAGTTCCAAATCAGAATTCGAAAGGTTTAAAATTGGAAGTAAAATGAAATTAAAAAATAATGAATAATTAATCAATTAAATATTAAATTCAACTTTAAAAAAATCAATAACTGTGTTCAAAGATATTCAATCAGAAATACCAATGCAAGTCAAACTGTTGAACTGCACTTACACTCTGGTCTGCACAATAATGAATCTCATTTACTAATGAATCACAATTAAGTTCAAGAATTGAAGAAGCACAACTGAAACCATTAATCTTTGTTATAATGTTTAATTAAAACTAAAGTCAGGATGTAAGCTTACAGGTCTTAGACAATGAAGCTCTAACAAATTCACAGATTCTAAACACTTATTACTATTATCTAGCAGTTACTCCTCCTGGCCGCTAGTTGGTTTTCTGGCGTTTTGCATTTCTTCTACTATTTTTCGCCGACAGGAAGTTATCCTGATGTTATGCTAACGGATATGCTAACGACAAAAACGGAGCTTCTAATCAAGCATACGCACACACAAGTTTCACCAAAATCCCACACTTTAATTCCACTGGTACGCCCTCTGTCTCCTCTCACACTCTACTGGTTATTTTATTTTATAAGCACTTTTATTTTACATACAGAGTACCGCAAAACCGGAGCTACACGTAGCTAGCGTTAGCTCCTCACAGCGCGGCTACAGATTATGCAATGTTATTCATCATTTTAAACGTATTTCCACGCTGCTAAAACACAGACTGGTCACACGTATTATTATCAATTCTTGGAGGTCACAGTTAAACTGAGACTAGGGGGACCTAGAGTGTCTAAATGATGGACTTACCTCCTCTGATGAGGGCGGGGACACCTCCTTTAGGAGACCCGCCAGGACACCTGCAAAATATGAAAAAAAATTACAAACCCCTCTTGAGAATTACAGGTATTAAGGCCTATACTTTGTGTGCCCGTGCCCTCTGACTGCCTAAAGGCAGCCAGACCCTTTTTTTCCCCTGAACCTAACCTGCCAGTGCCACAAAGTGTACCTTGACTTGTATTAGAAACTCATTGGGTGGAGATGATGGCCCTTAACTGGTGGTTTTACACCCAGCAGGCCTTTGGTGCCGATTAAGACAGGTTTCCTCCTGATTGCCAGGTGTTCAATTAGACAGCTGAGACGGCTTAGCCATCTGATTAGAGGGAGTTCCAGCCTATCAGAAGCTCCCTAGTTGCTCTGCCTAGGGAAGGTATAAATATCTCCAGTCTTTCTTTCATTTTTTATTCTCCTCTGAGGAAGGCACAACTTGCCGAAACGTTAGGAGCTCCATTTTAAAACTGTATTAGTCCCACTGATTCTCTCAGACCAGAGATCAGTCTCAGTCCATTTTATTGTGTTTAGAAACACTTATTTGTTCACCCTCTCCTGAAAAATAAAAGGTTTCTTTTTTAAAAACTGAGCTGAACTTCTCTTACTTCACATTTTAGTCTTCCCACCAGTTCTCCTACTTCCCTTACTTCACAGCTTAGTTTACTTACCAGTTCTCCTACTTCCTTCCTCTGCTTCTTTAATGTAAATTAATGCAGCCTAGGAGTATTCAAATGTGTGTATTGAATGTGCACGCTTGTCATCACATGAATCAAAGTCAACTCACCCTCTGTGCTGTATTGTGTGCGGTCGTTGACTCCAAAACTGGGATCCACTGCTTCACTTCCCAGATCTGGATCCACTCAACCACGCACCTTGACTAAAACAAACACAAAACTGCCCAAAGGTCAGCAGTAAATGTTAGCATACGTCTGTAGTGTAAGAGAGGTCAACGATCTCTCAAATATGTTTGCGCCGTCCGTGTCAAAATTGATTCTTAGGAACGATGTAAAATAGTAAATGTACCAAAATTAGTCAATACTGGATATGTGAAGGAATCTCGAATCCAAAATTGAAGTTAGAATTCCTAAATCAAACTCAACATCTAAATCAGAGTCAAAATCAAGATCACAATCCAGTTCCAAATCAGAATTCGAAAGGTTTAAAATTGGAAGTAAAATGAAATTAAAAAATAATGAATAATTAATCAATTAAATATTAAATTCAACTTTAAAAAAATCAATAACTGTGTTCAAAGATATTCAATCAGAAATACCAATGCAAGTCAAACTGTTGAACTGCACTTACACTCTGGTCTGCACAATAATGAATCTCATTTACTAATGAATCACAATTAAGTTCAAGAATTGAAGAAGCACAACTGAAACCATTAATCTTTGTTATAATGTTTAATTAAAACTAAAGTCAGGATGTAAGCTTACAGGTCTTAGACAATGAAGCTCTAACAAATTCACAGATTCTAAACACTCATTACTATTATCTAGCAGTTACTCCTCCTGGCCGCTAGTTGGTTTTCTGGCGTTTTGCATTTCTTCTACTATTTTTCGCCGACAGGAAGTTATCCTGATGTTATGCTAACGGATATGCTAACGACAAAAACGGAGCTTCTAATCAAGCATACACACAAGTTTCACCAAAATCCCACACTTTAATTCCACTGGTACGCCCTCTGTCTCCTCTCACACTACTGGTTATTTTATTTTATAAGCACTTTTATCTTACATACAGAGTACCGCAAAACCGGAGCTACGCGTAGCTAGCGTTAGCTCCTCACAGCGCGGCTACAGATTATGCAATGTTATTCATCATTTTAAACGTATTTCCACGCTGCTAAAACACAGACTGGTCACACGTATTATTATCCATTCTTGGAGGTCACAGTTAAACTGAGACTAGGGGGACCTAGAGTGTCTAAATGATGGACTTACCTCCTCTGATGAGGGCGGGGACACCTCCTTTAGGAGACCCGCCAGGACACCTGCAAAATATGAAAAAAAATTACAAACCCCTCTTGAGAATTACAGGTATTAAGGCCTATACTTTGTGTGCCCGTGCCCTCTGACTGCCTAAAGGCAGCCAGACCCTTTTTTTCCCCTGAACCTAACCTGCCAGTGCCACAAAGTGTACCTTGACTTGTATTAGAAACTCATTGGGTGGAGATGATGGCCCTTAACTAGTGGTTTTAAACCTAGCAGGCCTTTGGTGCCGATTAAGACAGGTTTCCTCCTGATTGCCAGGTGTTCAATTAGACAGCTGAGACGGCTTAGCCATCTGATTAGAGGGAGTTCCAGCCTATCAGAAGCTCCCTAGTTGCTCCGCCTAGGGAAGGTATAAATATCTCCAGTCTTTCTTTCATTTTTTATTCTCCTCTGAGGAAGGCACAACTTGCCGAAATGTTAGGAGCTCCATTTTAAAACTGTATTAGTCCCACTGATTCTCTCAGACCAGAGATCAGTCTCAGTCCATTTTATTGTGTTTAGAAACACTTATTTGTTCACCCTCTCCTGAAAAATAAAAGGTTTCTTTTTTTTTAAACTGAGCTGAACTTCTCTTACTTCACATTTTAGTCTTCCCACCAGTTCTCCTACTTCCCTTACTTCACAGCTTAGTTTACTTACCAGTTCTCCTACTTCCTTCCTCTGCTTCTTTAATGTAAATTAATGCAGCCTAGGAGTATTCAAATGTGTGTATTGAATGTGCACGCTTGTCATCACATGAATCAAAGTCAACTCACCCTCTGTGCTGTATTGTGTGCGGTCGTTGACCCCAAAACTGGGATCCACTGCTTCACTTCCCAGATCTGGATCCACTCAACCACGCACCTTGACTAAAACAAACACAAAACTGCCCAAAGGTCAGCAGTAAATGTTAGCATACGTCTGTAGTGTAAGAGAGGTCAACGATCTCTCAAATATGTTTGCGCCGTCCGTGTCAAAATTGATTCCTAGGAACGATGTAAAATAGTAAATGTACCAAAATTAGTCAATACTGGATATGTGAAGGAATCTTGAATCCAAAATTGAAGTTAGAATTCCTAAATCAAACTCAACATCTAAATCAGAGTCAAAATCAAGATCACAATCCAGTTCCAAATCAGAATTCGAAAGGTTTAAAATTGGAAGTAAAATGAAATTAAAACATAATGAATAATTAATCAATTAAATATTAAATTCAACTTTAAAAAAATCAATAACTGTGTTCAAAGATATTCAATCAGAAATACCAATGCAAGTCAAACTGTTGAACTGCACTTACACTCTGGTCTGCACAATAATGAATCTCATTTACTAATGAATCACAATTAAGTTCAAGAATTGAAGAAGCACAACTGAAACCATTAATCTTTGTTATAATGTTTAATTAAAACTAAAGTCAGGATGTAAGTTTACAGGTCTTAGACAATGAAGCTCTAACAAATTCACAGACTCTAAACACTCATTACTATTATCTAGCAGTTACTCCTCCTGGCCGCTAGTTGGTTTTCTGGCGTTTTGCATTTCTTCTACTATTTTTCGCCGACAGGAAGTTATCCTGATGTTAATGCAACGGATATGCTAACGACAAAAACGGAGCTTCTAATCAAGCATACACACACACAAGTTTCACCAAAATCCCACACTTTAATTCCACTGGTACGCCCTCTGTCTCCTCTCACACTCTACTGGTTATTTTATTTTATAAGCACTTTTATTTTACATACAGAGTACCGCAAAACCGGAGATACACGTAGCTAGCGTTAGCTCCTCACAGCGCGGCTACAGATTATGCAATGTTATTCATCATTTTAAACGTATTTCCACGCTGCTAAAACACAGACTGGTCACACGTATTATTATCCATTCTTGGAGGTCACAGTTAAACTGAGACTAGGGGGACCTAGAGTGTCTAAATGATGGACTTACCTCCTCTGATAAGGGCGGGGACACCTCCTTTAGGAGACCCGCCAGGACACCTGCAAAATATGAAAAAAAATTACAAACCCCTCTTGAGAATTACAGGTATTAAGGCCTATACTTTGTGTGCCCGTGCCCTCTGACTGCCTAAAGGCAGCCAGACCCTTTTTTTCCCCTGAACCTAACCTGCCAGTGCCACAAAGTGTACCTTGACTTGCATTAGAAACTCATTGGGTGGAGATGATGCCCCTTAACTGGTGGTTTTACACCCAGCAGGCCTTTGGTGCCGATTAAGACAGGTTTCCTCCTGATTGCCAGGTGTTCAATTAGACAGCTGAGACGGCTTAGCCATCTGATTACAGGGAGTTCCAGCCTATCAGAAGCTCCCTAGTTGCTCCGCCTAGGGAAGGTATAAATATCTCCAGTCTTTCTTTCATTTTTTATTCTCCTCTGAGGAAGGCACAACTTGCCGAAACGTTAGGAGCTCCATTTTAAAACTGTATTAGTCCCACTGATTCTCTCAGACCAGAGATCAGTCTCAGTCCATTTTATTGTGTTTAGAAACACTTATTTGTTCACCCTCTCCTGAAAAATAAAAGGTTTCTTTTTTTTTAAACTGAGCTGAACTTCTCTTACTTCACATTTTAGTCTTCCCACCAGTTCTCCTACTTCCCTTACTTCACAGCTTAGTTTACTTACCAGTTCTCCTACTTCCTTCCTCTGCTTCTTTAATGTAAATTAATGCAGCCTAGGAGTATTCAAATGTGTGTATTGAATGTGCACGCTTGTCATCACATGAATCAAAGTCAACTCACCCTCTGTGCTGTATTGTGTGCGGTCGTTGACTCCAAAACTGGGATCCACTGCTTCACTTCCCAGATCTGGATCCACTCAACCACGCACCTTGACTAAAACAAACACAAAACTGCCCAAAGGTCAGCAGTAAATGTTAGCATACGTCTGTAGTGTAAGAGAGGTCAACGATCTCTCAAATATGTTTGCGCCGTCCGTGTCAAAATTGATTCTTAGGAACGATGTAAAATAGTAAATGTACCAAAATTAGTCAATACTGGATATGTGAAGGAATCTCGAATCCAAAATTGAAGTTAGAATTCCTAAATCAAACTCAACATCTAAATCAGAGTCAAAATCAAGATCACAATCCAGTTCCAAATCAGAATTCGAAAGGTTTAAAATTGGAAGTAAAATGAAATTAAAAAATGAATAATTAATCAATTAAATATTAAATTCAACTTTAAAAAAATCAATAACTGTGTTCAAAGATATTCAATCAGAAATACCAATGCAAGTCAAACTGTTGAACTGCACTTACACTCTGGTCTGCACAATAATGAATCTCATTTACTAATGAATCACAATTAAGTTCAAGAATTGAAGAAGCACAACTGAAACCATTAATCTTTGTTATAATGTTTAATTAAAACTAAAGTCAGGATGTAAGCTTACAGGTCTTAGACAATGAAGCTCTAACAAATTCACAGATTCTAAACACTCATTACTATTATCTAGCAGTTACTCCTCCTGGCCGCTAGTTGGTTTTCTGGCGTTTTGCATTTCTTCTACTATTTTTCGCCGACAGGAAGTTATCCTGATGTTATGCTAACGGATATGCTAACGACAAAAACGGAGCTTCTAATCAAGCATACACACAAGTTTCACCAAAATCCCACAGTTTAATTCCACTGGTACGCCCTCTGTCTCCTCTCACACTCTACTGGTTATTTTATTTTATAAGCACTTTTATTTTACATACACAGTACCGCAAAACCGGAGCTACACGTAGCTAGCGTTAGCTCCTCACAGCGCGGCTACAGATTATGCAATGTTATTCATCATTTTAAACGTATTTCCACGCTGCTAAAACACAGACTGGTCACACGTATTATTATCCATTCTTGGAGGTCACAGTTAAACTGAGACTAGGGGGGACCTAGAGTGTCTAAATGATGGACTTACCTCCTCTGATGAGGGCGGGGACACCTCCTTTAGGAGACCCGCCAGGACACCTGCAAAATATGAAAAAGAATTACAAACCCCTCTTGAGAATTACAGGTATTAAGGCCTATACTTTGTGTGCCCGTGCCCTCTGACTGCCTAAAGGCAGCCAGACCCTTTTTTTCCCCTGAACCTAACCTGCCAGTGCCACAAAGTGTACCTTGACTTGTATTAGAAACTCATTGGGTGGAGATGATGGCCCTTAACTGGTGGTTTTACACCCAGCAGGCCTTTGGTGCCGATTAAGACAGGTTTCCTCCTGATTGCCAGGTGTTCAATTAGACAGCTGAGACGGCTTAGCCATCTGATTAGAGGGAGTTCCAGCCTATCAGAAGCTCCCTAGTTGCTCCGCCTAGGGAAGGTATAAATATCTCCAGTCTTTCTTTCATTTTTTATTCTCCTCTGAGGAAGGCACAACTTGCCGAAACGTTAGGAGCTCCATTTTAAAACTGTATTAGTCCCACTGATTCTCTCAGACCAGAGATCAGTCTCAGTCCATTTTATTGTGTTTAGAAACACTTATTTGTTCACCCTCTCCTGAAAAATAAAAGGTTTCTTTTTTTTTAAACTGAGCTGAACTTCTCTTACTTCACATTTTAGTCTTCCCACCAGTTCTCCTACTTCCCTTACTTCACAGCTTAGTTTACTTACCAGTTCTCCTACTTCCTTCCTCTGCTTCTTTAATGTAAATTAATGCAGCCTAGGAGTATTCAAATGTGTGTATTGAATGTGCACGCTTGTCATCACATGAATCAAAGTCAACTCACCCTCTGTGCTGTATTGTGTGCGGTCGTTGACTCCAAAACTGGGATCCACTGCTTCACTTCCCAGATCTGGATCCACTCAACCACGCACCTTGACTAAAACAAACACAAAACTGCCCAAAGGTCAGCAGTAAATGTTAGCATACGTCTGTAGTGTAAGAGAGGTCAACGATCTCTCAAATATGTTTGCGCCGTCCGTGTCAAAATTGATTCTTAGGAACGATGTAAAATAGTAAATGTACCAAAATTAGTCAATACTGGATATGTGAAGGAATCTCGAATCCAAAATTGAAGTTAGAATTCCTAAATCAAACTCAACATCTAAATCAGAGTCAAAATCAAGATCACAATCCAGTTCCAAATCAGAATTCGAAAGGTTTAAAATTGGAAGTAAAATGAAATTAAAAAATGAATAATTAATCAATTAAATATTAAATTCAACTTTAAAAAAATCAATAACTGTGTTCAAAGATATTCAATCAGAAATACCAATGCAAGTCAAACTGTTGAACTGCACTTACACTCTGGTCTGCACAATAATGAATCTCATTTACTAATGAATCACAATTAAGTTCAAGAATTGAAGAAGCACAACTGAAACCATTAATCTTTGTTATAATGTTTAATTAAAACTAAAGTCAGGATGTAAGCTTACAGGTCTTAGACAATGAAGCTCTAACAAATTCACAGATTCTAAACACTCATTACTATTATCTAGCAGTTACTCCTCCTGGCCGCTAGTTGGTTTTCTGGCGTTTTGCATTTCTTCTACTATTTTTCGCCGACAGGAAGTTATCCTGATGTTATGCTAACGGATATGCTAACGACAAAAACGGAGCTTCTAATCAAGCATACACACAAGTTTCACCAAAATCCCACAGTTTAATTCCACTGGTACGCCCTCTGTCTCCTCTCACACTCTACTGGTTATTTTATTTTATAAGCACTTTTATTTTACATACACAGTACCGCAAAACCGGAGCTACACGTAGCTAGCGTTAGCTCCTCACAGCGCGGCTACAGATTATGCAATGTTATTCATCATTTTAAACGTATTTCCACGCTGCTAAAACACAGACTGGTCACACGTATTATTATCCATTCTTGGAGGTCACAGTTAAACTGAGACTAGGGGGGACCTAGAGTGTCTAAATGATGGACTTACCTCCTCTGATGAGGGCGGGGACACCTCCTTTAGGAGACCCGCCAGGACACCTGCAAAATATGAAAAAGAATTACAAACCCCTCTTGAGAATTACAGGTATTAAGGCCTATACTTTGTGTGCCCGTGCCCTCTGACTGCCTAAAGGCAGCCAGACCCTTTTTTTCCCCTGAACCTAACCTGCCAGTGCCACAAAGTGTACCTTGACTTGTATTAGAAACTCATTGGGTGGAGATGATGGCCCTTAACTGGTGGTTTTACACCCAGCAGGCCTTTGGTGCCGATTAAGACAGGTTTCCTCCTGATTGCCAGGTGTTCAATTAGACAGCTGAGACGGCTTAGCCATCTGATTAGAGGGAGTTCCAGCCTATCAGAAGCTCCCTAGTTGCTCCGCCTAGGGAAGGTATAAATATCTCCAGTCTTTCTTTCATTTTTTATTCTCCTCTGAGGAAGGCACAACTTGCCGAAACGTTAGGAGCTCCATTTTAAAACTGTATTAGTCCCACTGATTCTCTCAGACCAGAGATCAGTCTCAGTCCATTTTATTGTGTTTAGAAACACTTATTTGTTCACCCTCTCCTGAAAAATAAAAGGTTTCTTTTTTAAAAAACTGAGCTGAACTTCTCTTACTTCACATTTTAGTCTTCCCACCAGTTCTCCTACTTCCCTTACTTCACAGCTTAGTTTACTTACCAGTTCTCCTACTTCCTTCCTCTGCTTCTTTAATGTAAATTAATGCGGCCTAGGAGTATTCAAATGTGTGTATTGAATGTGCACGCTTGTCATCACATGAATCAAAGTCAACTCACCCTCTGTGCTGTATTGTGTGCGGTCGTTGACTCCAAAACTGGGATCCACTGCTTCACTTCCCAGATCTGGATCCACTCAACCACGCACCTTGACTAAAACAAACACAAAACTGCCCAAAGGTCAGCAGTAAATGTTAGCATACGTCTGTAGTGTAAGAGAGGTCAACGATCTCTCAAATATGTTTGCGCCGTCCGTGTCAAAATTGATTCTTAGGAACGATGTAAAATAGTAAATGTACCAAAATTAGTCAATGCTTGATATGTGAAGGAATCTCGAATCCAAAATTGAAGTTAGAATTCCTAAATCAAACTCAACATCTAAATCAGAGTCAAAATCAAGATCACAATCCAGTTCCAAATCAGAATTCGAAAGGTTTAAAATTGGAAGTAAAATGAAATTAAAAAATAATGAATAATTAATCAATTAAATATTAAATTCAACTTTAAAAAAATCAATAACTGTGTTCAAAGATATTCAATCAGAAATACCAATGCAAGTCAAACTGTTGAACTGCACTTACACTCTGGTCTGCACAATAATGAATCTCATTTACTAATGAATCACAATTAAGTTCAAGAATTGAATAAGCACAACTGAAACCATTAATCTTTGTTATAATGTTTAATTAAAACTAAAGTCAGGATGTAAGCTTACAGGTCTTAGACAATGAAGCTCTAACAAATTCACAGATTCTAAACACTTATTACTATTATCTAGCAGTTACTCCTCCTGGCCGCTAGTTGGTTTTCTGGCGTTTTGCATTTCTTCTACTATTTTTCGCCGACAGGAAGTTATCCTGATGTTATGCTAACGGATATGCTAACGACAAAAACGGAGCTTCTAATCAAGCATACACACAAGTTTCACCAAAATCCCACAGTTTAATTCCACTGGTACGCCCTCTGTCTCCTCTCACACTCTACTGGTTATTTTATTTTATAAGCACTTTTATTTTACATACACAGTACCGCAAAACCGGAGCTACACGTAGCTAGCGTTAGCTCCTCACAGCGCGGCTACAGATTATGCAATGTTATTCATCATTTTAAACGTATTTCCACGCTGCTAAAACACAGACTGGTCACACGTATTATTATCCATTCTTGGAGGTCACAGTTAAACTGAGACTAGGGGGGACCTAGAGTGTCTAAATGATGGACTTACCTCCTCTGATGAGGGCGGGGACACCTCCTTTAGGAGACCCGCCAGGACACCTGCAAAATATGAAAAAGAATTACAAACCCCTCTTGAGAATTACAGGTATTAAGGCCTATACTTTGTGTGCCCGTGCCCTCTGACTGCCTAAAGGCAGCCAGACCCTTTTTTTCCCCTGAACCTAACCTGCCAGTGCCACAAAGTGTACCTTGACTTGTATTAGAAACTCATTGGGTGGAGATGATGGCCCTTAACTGGTGGTTTTACACCCAGCAGGCCTTTGGTGCCGATTAAGACAGGTTTCCTCCTGATTGCCAGGTGTTCAATTAGACAGCTGAGACGGCTTAGCCATCTGATTAGAGGGAGTTCCAGCCTATCAGAAGCTCCCTAGTTGCTCCGCCTAGGGAAGGTATAAATATCTCCAGTCTTTCTTTCATTTTTTATTCTCCTCTGAGGAAGGCACAACTTGCCGAAACGTTAGGAGCTCCATTTTAAAACTGTATTAGTCCCACTGATTCTCTCAGACCAGAGATCAGTCTCAGTCCATTTTATTGTGTTTAGAAACACTTATTTGTTCACCCTCTCCTGAAAAATAAAAGGTTTCTTTTTTAAAAAACTGAGCTGAACTTCTCTTACTTCACATTTTAGTCTTCCCACCAGTTCTCCTACTTCCCTTACTTCACAGCTTAGTTTACTTACCAGTTCTCCTACTTCCTTCCTCTGCTTCTTTAATGTAAATTAATGGAGCCTAGGAGTATTCAAATGTGTGTATTGAATGTGCATGCTTGTCATCACATGAATCAAAGTCAACTCACCCTCTGTGCTGTATTGTGTGCGGTCGTTGACTCCAAAACTGGGATCCACTGCTTCACTTCCCAGATCTGGATCCACTCAACCACGCACCTTGACTAAAACAAACACAAAACTGCCCAAAGGTCAGCAGTAAATGTTAGCATACGTCTGTAGTGTAAGAGAGGTCAACGATCTCTCAAATATGTTTGCGCCGTCCGTGTCAAAATTGATTCTTAGGAACGATGTAAAATAGTAAATGTACCAAAATTAGTCAATGCTTGATATGTGAAGGAATCTCGAATCCAAAATTGAAGTTAGAATTCCTAAATCAAACTCAACATCTAAATCAGAGTCAAAATCAAGATCACAATCCAGTTCCAAATCAGAATTCGAAAGGTTTAAAATTGGAAGTAAAATGAAATTAAAAAATAATGAATAATTAATCAATTAAATATTAAATTCAACTTTAAAAAAATCAATAACTGTGTTCAAAGATATTCAATCAGAAATACCAATGCAAGTCAAACTGTTGAACTGCACTTACACTCTGGTCTGCACAATAATGAATCTCATTTACTAATGAATCACAATTAAGTTCAAGAATTGAAGAAGCACAACTGAAACCATTAATCTTTGTTATAATGTTTAATTAAAACTAAAGTCAGGATGTAAGCTTACAGGTCTTAGACAATGAAGCTCTAACAAATTCACATATTCTAAACACTTATTACTATTATCTAGCAGTTACTCCTCCTGGCCGCTAGTTGGTTTTCTGGCGTTTTGCATTTCTTCTACTATTTTTCGCCGACAGGAAGTTATCCTGATGTTATGCTAACGGATATGCTAACGACAAAAACGGAGCTTCTAATCAAGCATACGCACACACAAGTTTCACCAAAATCCCACACTTTAATTCCACTGGTACGCCCTCTGTCTCCTCTCACACTCTACTGGTTATTTTATTTTATAAGCACTTTTATTTTACATACAGAGTACCGCAAAACCGGAGCTACACGTAGCTAGCGTTAGCTCCTCACAGCGCGGCTACAGATTATGCAATGTTATTCATCATTTTAAACGTATTTCCACGCTGCTAAAACACAGACTGGTCACACGTATTATTATCCATTCTTGGAGGTCACAGTTAAACTGAGACTAGGGGGGACCTAGAGTGTCTAAATGATGGACTTACCTCCTCTGATGAGGGCGGGGACACCTCCTTTAGGAGACCCGCCAGGACACCTGCAAAATATGAAAAAGAATTACAAACCCCTCTTGAGAATTACAGGTATTAAGGCCTATACTTTGTGTGCCCGTGCCCTCTGACTGCCTAAAGGCAGCCAGACCCTTTTTTTCCCCTGAACCTAACCTGCCAGTGCCACAAAGTGTACCTTGACTTGTATTAGAAACTCATTGGGTGGAGATGATGGCCCTTAACTGGTGGTTTTACACCCAGCAGGCCTTTGGTGCCGATTAAGACAGGTTTCCTCCTGATTGCCAGGTGTTCAATTAGACAGCTGAGACGGCTTAGCCATCTGATTAGAGGGAGTTCCAGCCTATCAGAAGCTCCCTAGTTGCTCCGCCTAGGGAAGGTATAAATATCTCCAGTCTTTCTTTCATTTTTTATTCTCCTCTGAGGAAGGCACAACTTGCCGAAACGTTAGGAGCTCCATTTTAAAACTGTATTAGTCCCACTGATTCTCTCAGACCAGAGATCAGTCTCAGTCCATTTTATTGTGTTTAGAAACACTTATTTGTTCACCCTCTCCTGAAAAATAAAAGGTTTCTTTTTTAAAAAACTGAGCTGAACTTCTCTTACTTCACATTTTAGTCTTCCCACCAGTTCTCCTACTTCCCTTACTTCACAGCTTAGTTTACTTACCAGTTCTCCTACTTCCTTCCTCTGCTTCTTTAATGTAAATTAATGCGGCCTAGGAGTATTCAAATGTGTGTATTGAATGTGCACGCTTGTCATCACATGAATCAAAGTCAACTCACCCTCTGTGCTGTATTGTGTGCGGTCGTTGACTCCAAAACTGGGATCCACTGCTTCACTTCCCAGATCTGGATCCACTCAACCACGCACCTTGACTAAAACAAACACAAAACTGCCCAAAGGTCAGCAGTAAATGTTAGCATACGTCTGTAGTGTAAGAGAGGTCAACGATCTCTCAAATATGTTTGCGCCGTCCGTGTCAAAATTGATTCTTAGGAACGATGTAAATGTACCAAAATTAGTCAATGCTTGATATGTGAAGGAATCTCGAATCCAAAATTGAAGTTAGAATTCCTAAATCAAACTCAACATCTAAATCAGAGTCAAAATCAAGATCACAATCCAGTTCCAAATCAGAATTCGAAAGGTTTAAAATTGGAAGTAAAATGAAATTAAAAAATAATGAATAATTAATCAATTAAATATTAAATTCAACTTTAAAAAAATCAATAACTGTGTTCAAAGATATTCAATCAGAAATACCAATGCAAGTCAAACTGTTGAACTGCACTTACACTCTGGTCTGCACAATAATGAATCTCATTTACTAATGAATCACAATTAAGTTCAAGAATTGAAGAAGCACAACTGAAACCATTAATCTTTGTTATAATGTTTAATTAAAACTAAAGTCAGGATGTAAGCTTACAGGTCTTAGACAATGAAGCTCTAACAAATTCACAGATTCTAAACACTTATTACTATTATCTAGCAGTTACTCCTCCTGGCCGCTAGTTGGTTTTCTGGCGTTTTGCATTTCTTCTACTATTTTTCGCCGACAGGAAGTTATCCTGATGTTATGCTAACGGATATGCTAACGACAAAAACGGAGCTTCTAATCAAGCATACGCACACACAAGTTTCACCAAAATCCCACACTTTAATTCCACTGGTACGCCCTCTGTCTCCTCTCACACTCTACTGGTTATTTTATTTTATAAGCACTTTTATTTTACATACAGAGTACCGCAAAACCGGAGCTACACGTAGCTAGCGTTAGCTCCTCACAGCGCGGCTACAGATTATGCAATGTTATTCATCATTTTAAACGTATTTCCACGCTGCTAAAACACAGACTGGTCACACGTATTATTATCCATTCTTGGAGGTCACAGTTAAACTGAGACTAGGGGGACCTAGAGTGTCTAAATGATGGACTTACCTCCTCTGATGAGGGCGGGGACACCTCCTTTAGGAGACCCGCCAGGACACCTGCAAAATATGAAAAAAAATTACAAACCCCTCTTGAGAATTACAGGTATTAAGGCCTATACTTTGTGTGCCCGTGCCCTCTGACTGCCTAAAGGCAGCCAGACCCTTTTTTTCCCCTGAACCTAACCTGCCAGTGCCACAAAGTGTACCTTGACTTGTATTAGAAACTCATTTGGGTGGAGATGATGGCCCTTAACTGGTGGTTTTACACCCAGCAGGCCTTTGGTGCCGATTAAGACAGGTTTCCTCCTGATTGCCAGGTGTTCAATTAGACAGCTGAGATGGCTTAGCCATCTGATTACAGGGAGTTCCAGCCTATCAGAAGCTCCCTAGTTGCTCCGCCTAGGGAAGGTATAAATATCTCCAGTCTTTCTTTCATTTTTTATTCTCCTCTGAGGAAGGCACAACTTGCCGAAACGTTAGGCGCTCCATTTTAAAACTGTATTAGTCCCACTGATTCTCTCAGACCAGAGATCAGTCTCAGTCCATTTTATTGTGTTTAGAAACACTTATTTGTTCACCCTCTCCTGAAAAATAAAAGGTTTCTTTTTTAAAAAACTGAGCTGAACTTCTCTTACTTCACATTTTAGTCTTCCCACCAGTTCTCCTACTTCCCTTACTTCACAGCTTAGTTTACTTACCAGTTCTCCTACTTCCTTCCTCTGCTTCTTTAATGTAAATTAATGCGGCCTAGGAGTATTCAAATGTGTGTATTGAATGTGCACGCTTGTCATCACATGAATCAAAGTCAACTCACCCTCTGTGCTGTATTGTGTGCGGTCGTTGACTCCAAAACTGGGATCCACTGCTTCACTTCCCAGATCTGGATCCACTCAACCACGCACCTTGACTAAAACAAACACAAAACTGCCCAAAGGTCAGCAGTAAATGTTAGCATACGTCTGTAGTGTAAGAGAGGTCAACGATCTCTCAAATATGTTTGCGCCGTCCGTGTCAAAATTGATTCTTAGGAACGATGTAAAATAGTAAATGTACCAAAATTAGTCAATGCTTGATATGTGAAGGAATCTCGAATCCAAAATTGAAGTTAGAATTCCTAAATCAAACTCAACATCTAAATCAGAGTCAAAATCAAGATCACAATCCAGTTCCAAATCAGAATTCGAAAGGTTTAAAATTGGAAGTAAAATGAAATTAAAAAATAATGAATAATTAATCAATTAAATATTAAATTCAACTTTAAAAAAATCAATAACTGTGTTCAAAGATATTCAATCAGAAATACCAATGCAAGTCAAACTGTTGAACTGCACTTACACTCTGGTCTGCACAATAATGAATCTCATTTACTAATGAATCACAATTAAGTTCAAGAATTGAAGAAGCACAACTGAAACCATTAATCTTTGTTATAATGTTTAATTAAAACTAAAGTCAGGATGTAAGCTTACAGGTCTTAGACAATGAAGCTCTAACAAATTCACAGATTCTAAACACTTATTACTATTATCTAGCAGTTACTCCTCCTGGCCGCTAGTTGGTTTTCTGGCGTTTTGCATTTCTTCTACTATTTTTCGCCGACAGGAAGTTATCCTGATGTTATGCTAACGGATATGCTAACGACAAAAACGGAGCTTCTAATCAAGCATACGCACACACAAGTTTCACCAAAATCCCACACTTTAATTCCACTGGTACGCCCTCTGTCTCCTCTCACACTCTACTGGTTATTTTATTTTATAAGCACTTTTATTTTACATACAGAGTACCGCAAAACCGGAGCTACACGTAGCTAGCGTTAGCTCCTCACAGCGCGGCTACAGATTATGCAATGTTATTCATCATTTTAAACGTATTTCCACGCTGCTAAAACACAGACTGGTCACACGTATTATTATCCATTCTTGGAGGTCACAGTTAAACTGAGACTAGGGGGACCTAGAGTGTCTAAATGATGGACTTACCTCCTCTGATGAGGGCGGGGACACCTCCTTTAGGAGACCCGCCAGGACACCTGCAAAATATGAAAAAAAATTACAAACCCCTCTTGAGAATTACAGGTATTAAGGCCTATACTTTGTGTGCCCGTGCCCTCTGACTGCCTAAAGGCAGCCAGACCCTTTTTTTCCCCTGAACCTAACCTGCCAGTGCCACAAAGTGTACCTTGACTTGTATTAGAAACTCATTTGGGTGGAGATGATGGCCCTTAACTGGTGGTTTTACACCCAGCAGGCCTTTGGTGCCGATTAAGACAGGTTTCCTCCTGATTGCCAGGTGTTCAATTAGACAGCTGAGACGGCTTAGCCATCTGATTACAGGGAGTTCCAGCCTATCAGAAGCTCCCTAGTTGCTCCGCCTAGGGAAGGTATAAATATCTCCAGTCTTTCTTTCATTTTTTATTCTCCTCTGAGGAAGGCACAACTTGCCGAAACGTTAGGCGCTCCATTTTAAAACTGTATTAGTCCCACTGATTCTCTCAGACCAGAGATCAGTCTCAGTCCATTTTATTGTGTTTAGAAACACTTATTTGTTCACCCTCTCCTGAAAAATAAAAGGTTTCTTTTTTTTTAAACTGAGCTGAACTTCTCTTACTTCACATTTTAGTCTTCCCACCAGTTCTCCTACTTCCCTTACTTCACAGCTTAGTTTACTTACCAGTTCTCCTACTTCCTTCCTCTGCTTCTTTAATGTAAATTAATGCAGCCTAGGAGTATTCAAATGTGTGTATTGAATGTGCACGCTTGTCATCACATGAATCAAAGTCAACTCACCCTCTGTGCTGTATTGTGTGCGGTCGTTGACTCCAAAACTGGGATCCACTGCTTCACTTCCCAGATCTGGATCCACTCAACCACGCACCTTGACTAAAACAAACACAAAACTGCCCAAAGGTCAGCAGTAAATGTTAGCATACGTCTGTAGTGTAAGAGAGGTCAACGATCTCTCAAATATGTTTGCGCCGTCCGTGTCAAAATTGATTCTTAGGAACGATGTAAAATAGTAAATGTACCAAAATTAGTCAATACTGGATATGTGAAGGAATCTCGAATCCAAAATTGAAGTTAGAATTCCTAAATCAAACTCAACATCTAAATCAGAGTCAAAATCAAGATCACAATCCAGTTCCAAATCAGAATTCGAAAGGTTTAAAATTGGAAGTAAAATGAAATTAAAAAATAATGAATAATTAATCAATTAAATATTAAATTCAACTTTAAAAAAATCAATAACTGTGTTCAAAGATATTCAATCAGAAATACCAATGCAAGTCAAACTGTTGAACTGCACTTACACTCTGGTCTGCACAATAATGAATCTCATTTACTAATGAATCACAATTAAGTTCAAGAATTGAAGAAGCACAACTGAAACCATTAATCTTTGTTATAATGTTTAATTAAAACTAAAGTCAGGATGTAAGCTTACAGGTCTTAGACAATGAAGCTCTAACAAATTCACAGATTCTAAACACTCATTACTATTATCTAGCAGTTACTCCTCCTGGCCGCTAGTTGGTTTTCTGGCGTTTTGCATTTCTTCTACTATTTTTCGCCGACAGGAAGTTATCCTGATGTTATGCTAACGGATATGCTAACGACAAAAACGGAGCTTCTAATCAAGCATACACACACAAGTTTCACCAAAATCCCACACTTTAATTCCACTGGTACGCCCTCTGTCTCCTCTCACACTCTACTGGTTATTTTATTTTATAAGCACTTTTATTTTACATACAGAGTACCGCAAAACCGGAGCTACACGTAGCTAGCGTTAGCTCCTCACAGCGCGGCTACAGATTATGCAATGTTATTCATCATTTTAAACGTATTTCCACGCTGCTAAAACACAGACTGGTCACACGTATTATTATCCATTCTTGGAGGTCACAGTTAAACTGAGACTAGGGGGACCTAGAGTGTCTAAATGATGGACTTACCTCCTCTGATGAGGGCGGGGACACCTCCTTTAGGAGACCCGCCAGGACACCTGCAAAATATGAAAAAAAATTACAAACCCCTCTTGAGAATTACAGGTATTAAGGCCTATACTTTGTGTGCCCGTGCCCTCTGACTGCCTAAAGGCAGCCAGACCCTTTTTTTCCCCTGAACCTAACCTGCCAGTGCCACAAAGTGTACCTTGACTTGTATTAGAAACTCATTGGGTGGAGATGATGGCCCTTAACTGGTGGTTTTACACCCAGCAAGCCTTTGGTGCCGATTAAGACAGGTTTCCTCCTGATTGCCAGGTGTTCAATTAGACAGCTGAGACGGCTTAGCCATCTGATTAGAGGGAGTTCCAGCCTATCAGAAGCTCCCTAGTTGCTCCGCCTAGGGAAGGTATAAATATCTCCAGTCTTTCTTTCATTTTTTATTCTCCTCTGAGGAAGGCACAACTTGCCGAAACGTTAGGAGCTCCATTTTAAAACTGTATTAGTCCCACTGATTCTCTCAGACCAGAGATCAGTCTCAGTCCATTTTATTGTGTTTAGAAACACTTATTTGTTCACCCTCTCCTGAAAAATAAAAGGTTTCTTTTTTTAAAAACTGAGCTGAACTTCTCTTACTTCACATTTTAGTCTTCCCACCAGTTCTCCTACTTCCCTTACTTCACAGCTTAGTTTACTTACCAGTTCTCCTACTTCCTTCCTCTGCTTCTTTAATGTAAATTAATGCGGCCTAGGAGTATTCAAATGTGTGTATTGAATGTGCACGCTTGTCATCACATGAATCAAAGTCAACTCACCCTCTGTGCTGTATTGTGTGCGGTCGTTGACTCCAAAACTGGGATCCACTGCTTCACTTCCCAGATCTGGATCCACTCAACCACGCACCTTGACTAAAACAAACACAAAACTGCCCAAAGGTCAGCAGTAAATGTTAGCATACGTCTGTAGTGTAAGAGAGGTCAACGATCTCTCAAATATGTTTGCGCCGTCCGTGTCAAAATTGATTCTTAGGAACGATATAAAATAGTAAATGTACCAAAATTAGTCAATGCTTGATATGTGAAGGAATCTCGAATCCAAAATTGAAGTTAGAATTCCTAAATCAAACTCAACATCTAAATCAGAGTCAAAATCAAGATCACAATCCAGTTCCAAATCAGAATTCGAAAGGTTTAAAATTGGAAGTAAAATGAAATTAAAAAATAATGAATAATTAATCAATTAAATATTAAATTCAACTTTAAAAAAATCAATAACTGTGTTCAAAGATATTCAATCAGAAATACCAATGCAAGTCAAACTGTTGAACTGCACTTACACTCTGGTCTGCACAATAATGAATCTCATTTACTAATGAATCACAATTAAGTTCAAGAATTGAAGAAGCACAACTGAAACCATTAATCTTTGTTATAATGTTTAATTAAAACTAAAGTCAGGATGTAAGCTTACAGGTCTTAGACAATGAAGCTCTAACAAATTCACAGATTCTAAACACTCATTACTATTATCTAGCAGTTACTCCTCCTGGCCGCTAGTTGGTTTTCTGGCGTTTTGCATTTCTTCTACTATTTTTCGCCGACAGGAAGTTATCCTGATGTTATGCTAACGGATATGCTAACGACAAAAACGGAGCTTCTAATCAAGCATACACACACAAGTTTCACCAAAATCCCACACTTTAATTCCACTGGTACGCCCTCTGTCTCCTCTCACACTCTACTGGTTATTTTATTTTATAAGCACTTTTATTTTACATACAGAGTACCGCAAAACCGGAGCTACACGTAGCTAGCGTTAGCTCCTCACAGCGCGGCTACAGATTATGCAATGTTATTCATCATTTTAAACGTATTTCCACGCTGCTAAAACACAGACTGGTCACACGTATTATTATCCATTCTTGGAGGTCACAGTTAAACTGAGACTAGGGGGACCTAGAGTGTCTAAATGATGGACTTACCTCCTCTGATGAGGGCGGGGACACCTCCTTTAGGAGACCCGCCAGGACACCTGCAAAATATGAAAAAAAATTACAAACCCCTCTTGAGAATTACAGGTATTAAGGCCTATACTTTGTGTGCCCGTGCCCTCTGACTGCCTAAAGGCAGCCAGACCCTTTTTTTCCCCTGAACCTAACCTGCCAGTGCCACAAAGTGTACCTTGACTTGTATTAGAAACTCATTGGGTGGAGATGATGGCCCTTAACTGGTGGTTTTACACCCAGCAGGCCTTTGGTGCCGATTAAGACAGGTTTCCTCCTGATTGCCAGGTGTTCAATTAGACAGCTGAGACGGCTTAGCCATCTGATTAGAGGGAGTTCCAGCCTATCAGAAGCTCCCTAGTTGCTCCGCCTAGGGAAGGTATAAATATCTCCAGTCTTTCTTTCATTTTTTATTCTCCTCTGAGGAAGGCACAACTTGCCGAAATGTTAGGAGCTCCATTTTAAAACTGTATTAGTCCCACTGATTCTCTCAGACCAGAGATCAGTCTCAGTCCATTTTATTGTGTTTAGAAACACTTATTTGTTCACCCTCTCCTGAAAAATAAAAGGTTTCTTTTTTTTTAAACTGAGCTGAACTTCTCTTACTTCACATTTTAGTCTTCCCACCAGTTCTCCTACTTCCCTTACTTCACAGCTTAGTTTACTTACCAGTTCTCCTACTTCCTTCCTCTGCTTCTTTAATGTAAATTAATGCAGCCTAGGAGTATTCAAATGTGTGTATTGAATGTGCACGCTTGTCATCACATGAATCAAAGTCAACTCACCCTCTGTGCTGTATTGTGTGCGGTCGTTGACTCCAAAACTGGGATCCACTGCTTCACTTCCCAGATCTGGATCCACTCAACCACGCACCTTGACTAAAACAAACACAAAACTGCCCAAAGGTCAGCAGTAAATGTTAGCATACGTCTGTAGTGTAAGAGAGGTCAACGATCTCTCAAATATGTTTGCGCCGTCCGTGTCAAAATTGATTCTTAGGAACGATGTAAAATAGTAAATGTACCAAAATTAGTCAATACTGGATATGTGAAGGAATCTCGAATCCAAAATTGAAGTTAGAATTCCTAAATCAAACTCAACATCTAAATCAGAGTCAAAATCAAGATCACAATCCAGTTCCAAATCAGAATTCGAAAGGTTTAAAATTGGAAGTAAAATGAAATTAAAAAATAATGAATAATTAATCAATTAAATATTAAATTCAACTTTAAAAAAATCAATAACTGTGTTCAAAGATATTCAATCAGAAATACCAATGCAAGTCAAACTGTTGAACTGCACTTACACTCTGGTCTGCACAATAATGAATCTCATTTACTAATGAATCACAATTAAGTTCAAGAATTGAAGAAGCACAACTGAAACCATTAATCTTTGTTATAATGTTTAATTAAAACTAAAGTCAGGATGTAAGCTTACAGGTCTTAGACAATGAAGCTCTAACAAATTCACAGATTCTAAACACTCATTACTATTATCTAGCAGTTACTCCTCCTGGCCGCTAGTTGGTTTTCTGGCGTTTTGCATTTCTTCTACTATTTTTCGCCGACAGGAAGTTATCCTGATGTTATGCTAACGGATATGCTAACGACAAAAACGGAGCTTCTAATCAAGCATACACACACAAGTTTCACCAAAATCCCACACTTTAATTCCACTGGTACGCCCTCTGTCTCCTCTCACACTCTACTGGTTATTTTATTTTATAAGCACTTTTATTTTACATACAGAGTACCGCAAAACCGGAGCTACACGTAGCTAGCGTTAGCTCCTCACAGCGCGGCTACAGATTATGCAATGTTATTCATCATTTTAAACGTATTTCCACGCTGCTAAAACACAGACTGGTCACACGTATTATTATCCATTCTTGGAGGTCACAGTTAAACTGAGACTAGGGGGACCTAGAGTGTCTAAATGATGGACTTACCTCCTCTGATGAGGGCGGGGACACCTCCTTTAGGAGACCCGCCAGGACACCTGCAAAATATGAAAAAAAATTACAAACCCCTCTTGAGAATTACAGGTATTAAGGCCTATACTTTGTGTGCCCGTGCCCTCTGACTGCCTAAAGGCAGCCAGACCCTTTTTTTCCCCTGAACCTAACCTGCCAGTGCCACAAAGTGTACCTTGACTTGTATTAGAAACTCATTGGGTGGAGATGATGGCCCTTAACTGGTGGTTTTACACCCAGCAGGCCTTTGGTGCCGATTAAGACAGGTTTCCTCCTGATTGCCAGGTGTTCAATTAGACAGCTGAGACGGCTTAGCCATCTGATTAGAGGGAGTTCCAGCCTATCAGAAGCTCCCTAGTTGCTCCGCCTAGGGAAGGTATAAATATCTCCAGTCTTTCTTTCATTTTTTATTCTCCTCTGAGGAAGGCACAACTTGCCGAAACGTTAGGAGCTCCATTTTAAAACTGTATTAGTCCCACTGATTCTCTCAGACCAGAGATCAGTCTCAGTCCATTTTATTGTGTTTAGAAACACTTATTTGTTCACCCTCTCCTGAAAAATAAAAGGTTTCTTTTTTTAAAAACTGAGCTGAACTTCTCTTACTTCACATTTTAGTCTTCCCACCAGTTCTCCTACTTCCCTTACTTCACAGCTTAGTTTACTTACCAGTTCTCCTACTTCCTTCCTCTGCTTCTTTAATGTAAATTAATGCAGCCTAGGAGTATTCAAATGTGTGTATTGAATGTGCACGCTTGTCATCACATGAATCAAAGTCAACTCACCCTCTGTGCTGTATTGTGTGCGGTCGTTGACTCCAAAACTGGGATCCACTGCTTCACTTCCCAGATCTGGATCCACCTTGACTAAAACAAACACAAAACTGCCCAAAGGTCAGCAGTAAATGTTAGCATACGTCTGTAGTGTAAGAGAGGTCAACGATCTCTCAAATATGTTTGCGCCGTCCGTGTCAAAATTGATTCTTAGGAACGATGTAAAATAGTAAATGTACCAAAATTAGTCAATACTGGATATGTGAAGGAATCTCGAATCCAAAATTGAAGTTAGAATTCCTAAATCAAACATCTAAATCAGAGTCAAAATCAAGATCACAATCCAGTTCCAAATCAGAATTCGAAAGGTTTAAAATTGGAAGTAAAATGAAATTAAAAAATAATGAATAATTAATCAATTAAATATTAAATTCAACTTTAAAAAAATCAATAACTGTGTTCAAAGATATTCAATCAGAAATACCAATGCAAGTCAAACTGTTGAACTGCACTTACACTCTGGTCTGCACAATAATGAATCTCATTTACTAATGAATCACAATTAAGTTCAAGAATTGAAGAAGCACAACTGAAACCATTAATCTTTGTTATAATGTTTAATTAAAACTAAAGTCAGGATGTAAGCTTACAGGTCTTAGACAATGAAGCTCTAACAAATTCACAGATTCTAAACACTCATTACTCTTATCTAGCAGTTACTCCTCCTGGCCGCTAGTTGGTTTTCTGGCGTTTTGCATTTCTTCTACTATTTTTCGCCGACAGGAAGTTATCCTGATGTTATGCTAACGGATATGCTAACGACAAAAACGGAGCTTCTAATCAAGCATACACACACACAAGTTTCACCAAAATCCCACACTTTAATTCCACTGGTACGCCCTCTGTCTCCTCTCACACTCTACTGGTTATTTTATTTTATAAGCACTTTTATTTTACATACAGAGTACCGCAAAACCGGAGCTACACGTAGCTAGCGTTAGCTCCTCACAGCGCGGCTACAGATTATGCAATGTTATTCATCATTTTAAACGTATTTCCACGCTGCTAAAACACAGACTGGTCACACGTATTATTATCCATTCTTGGAGGTCACAGTTAAACTGAGACTAGGGGGACCTAGAGTGTCTAAATGATGGACTTACCTCCTCTGATGAGGGCGGGGACACCTCCTTTAGGAGACCCGCCAGGACACCTGCAAAATATGAAAAAAAATTACAAACCCCTCTTGAGAATTACAGGTATTAAGGCCTATACTTTGTGTGCCCGTGCCCTCTGACTGCCTAAAGGCAGCCAGACCCTTTTTTCCCCCTGAACCTAACCTGCCAGTGCCACAAAGTGTACCTTGACTTGTATTCGAAACTCATTGGGTGGAGATGATGGCCCTTAACTGGTGGTTTTACACCCAGCAGGCCTTTGGTGCCGATTAAGACAGGTTTCCTCCTGATTGCCAGGTGTTCAATTAGACAGCTGAGACGGCTTAGCCATCTGATTAGAGGGAGTTCCAGCCTATCAGATGCTCCCTAGTTGCTCCGCCTAGGGAAGGTATAAATATCTCCAGTCTTGCTTTCATTTTTTATTCTCCTCTGAGGAAGGCACAACTTGCCGAAACGTTAGGAGCTCCATTTTAAAACTGTATTAGTCCCACTGATTCTCTCAGACCAGAGATCAGTCTCAGTCCATTTTATTGTGTTTAGAAACACTTATTTGTTCACCCTCTCCTGAAAAATAAAAGGTTTCTTTTTTTAAAAACTGAGCTGAACTTCTCTTACTTCACATTTTAGTCTTCCCACCAGTTCTCCTACTTCCCTTACTTCACAGCTTAGTTTACTTACCAGTTCTCCTACTTCCTTCCTCTGCTTCTTTAATGTAAATTAATGCAGCCTAGGAGTATTCAAATGTGTGTATTGAATGTGCACGCTTGTCATCACATGAATCAAAGTCAATTCACCCTCTGTGCTGTATTGTGTGTGGTCGTTGACTCCAAAACTGGGATCCACTGCTTCACTTCCCAGATCTGGATCCACTCAACCACGCACCTTGACTAAAACAAACACAAAACTGCCCACAGGTCAGCAGTAAATGTTAGCATACGTCTGTAGTGTAAGAGAGGTCAATGATCTCTCAAATATGTTTGCGCCGTCCGTGTCAAAATTGATTCTTAGGAACGATGTAAAATAGTAAATGTACCAAAATTAGTCAATACTGGATATGTGAAGGAATCTCGAATCCAAAATTGAAGTTAGAATTCCTAAATCAAACATCTAAATCAGAGTCAAAATCAAGATCACAATCCAGTTCCAAATCAGAATTCGAAAGGTTTAAAATTGGAAGTAAAATGAAATAAAAAAATAATGAATAATTAATCAATTAAATATTAAATTCAACTTTAAAAAAATCAATAACTGTGTTCAAAGATATTCAATCAGAAATACCAATGCAAGTCAAACTGTTGAACTGCACTTACACTCTGGTCTGCACAATAATGAATCTCATTTACTAATGAATCACAATTAAGTTCAAGAATTGAAGAAGCACAACTGAAACCATTAATCTTTGTTATAATGTTTAATTAAAACTAAAGTCAGGATGTAAGCTTACAGGTCTTAGACAATGAAGCTCTAACAAATTCACAGATTCTAAACACTCATTACTCTTATCTAGCAGTTACTCCTCCTGGCCGCTAGTTGGTTTTCTGGCGTTTTGCATTTCGCCGACAGGAAGTTATCCTGATGTTATGCTAACGGATATGCTAACGACAAAAACGGAGCTTCTAATCAAGCATTTGTTGTGAAAATAAAGCTATCTTTCACACTTAGAGCAGGTTTAAGAATGAAACAGAAGCTCTCAGAGGCGTATAGTAATATCAAAGCAATAGATTTATTTATCAACAGAGTTATTCAGCCAACACAATTAAACATGCATGGGCTCTAATGATTTCCCTCTCAGAGGTCCACCATAAGACACGCTTGAACACATCAGCGTGACCCTTAATATAGGGGTCCGCCCCTTGATACACATTGGCCAAAGTCAAAGATGCAGGCGTGGCACGTTTGTACGTTATGGCGCCTGGATGGAGGCCGTGAATGTCCATTCACCTTGGCCCCTCCCAATAGGCGTTGGTTTCCATCAGTGTGAGTGAGGTGTTGCATGCGAGAGGTCCTAAGAAGGAGTGTGTGAAGAAGCCGGGCTCAGCTGGGGCGTTGGCCCTCGCTTGAATCTCACTGTCTTATCTATCTGAAAGATGGCTGCCTGTTCCTTGTGACGCAGTTAAATAAGTAACCTTTCACCTGCTTCTCTCAGGCCCTGTGTATGCTGTGAGCACTGTATAAGTGGTTAATAGAGCTGCATAAGCTAATGGTTATTAAAACTACAAATATGCTAGTGATTAATTAAACTGTATATAAGTCAATTTTATCAACAAATCCCTCTCTTGACGTCTGAAGGACGTCACTTTCTTTACCTTCCTGCCCTGTTCACACGCTGGTGTCTGCCTCTGCCTCTCCTGACCCTACCAGGCTGTTCTGCTCTTCCCCTACTGGGTAAGCTCCATAAGGAGGGGGTGGTGATGGTTCCTTGGAGAGGGCAGTGGTGATAGGACGGCCAACCAAAGAACGAATGCAGGGTATTATACAACATCCACATGAGACCAGTATTGCAATGAACACACCCACTGACACTGCTATTGACAAGATCAGGTGCTTCCATTTTCCAAACATGTTTTCCATCCAATCTCCAAATGGATTATCCACACCTGATGCTTCCTGCATTTCTTTTGACAGTGCCTTCAGACTATTCAGTGCTTTTGTGACTGAACCGTCCGGCGCAGTGTTGTTGGGGATGACAGTGCAACACAGGTCTCCAAACATTGAGCAAAAGCTCCAAAGCCATTTTGTTTTGCATAGAAATCAAAGAAGTTGGGGCCAGCTGCTCAGCCAGACCCTTTATTGCATCCCTAGTATGATTAGCCAAACGAAGAACATTGTAATGCACATAATTGATACGATCAACATTTTTATTCACAGTTATCCATGGAATAATACTCGCGATACTCTCAAAACCTGCTGCAATTTAGTCTATCAATTTGTATTCATTAGGCACTCCTCTGGGCACTCCGATTGCATCTATGTAGGTTGGACCTTTGTCCAGACTGAACTCAGCTGCAGCTGCTCTTTTAGCTAAGATATGTCTGCGTCTGCGTTGGGTCAGGTTTTGTACTTTAAATATGGATGCCAGAGTAGTGCAATTTGGTGGAGTAGCCATTTTAGTCATATTTGTCATGCATGCGTATCCTGTTGGGTCAGATTCAGGATATAGTGGTGCTGGTTCGGTGAACCTAGCTGGTCTAGCTGCAGCACAAGCTATACAGCCACCCATTTTGTTTTTTATAGCATTATCAACAATTCAATTTAAGCAAACATTGTCGTTTCCATGTCCTGTAGCTAATTGGATCACCTGTTGGTGGTTGCTGAAAAGTCAAATTACAAATTACAAAACAAATTATGCATTTTGCGTCAGATTACCTCGGACCTCTGCTAGAGGTCTGGACGGCTCAGGTGCTGGGGCACAGTGTGACAGGTGGTGCCAAGGTGCTCCTGCTTTACCTATGACTTGGACCGAGTGTGAAGTAACCTCCTTCACTTCGTACGGCCCTGTCCACCTGGGGTCAGTCCACTTTTCTTATGAACTTTGACCCTGACCCAGTCACCCTCTCTGATGAGATTTTTTACCTTTTCCTGGTCAGCTGCACTGGTTCGCTGGACCTGTTTGGAGAGAGCCTCCGTGAGAATGATTAATGCAGTCATATATGCCTTCATTTCAACTTGCTGCACATCTAGGTATATGTACATCTATGTATATCTATGTATATGACTACCGTCTCTTGGAGGACCAGGCATTTGCCTCCCTGTCATTAACTCATGTGGTGAAAGATGTGTCTTATTTCCTTGTGCTCTGTTTTCAGGTCCCATGTCCGTGAAGTCTATGCTGATGTCCTGGAAGCAGGCTGATGGTACAGGATAAGAGCCCATAGGTGCTTTGTAGACCTGAGGCTGGAATATGTTGCCCCTGTATCCACCAACAATGTGTGTTCCTGTCCATTTATTGTGCAAGTGAGAGTTGGCTCACTTGCTAGTCCAAATTTCATAGTGTCGGTGCCAGGTGGTTGTGGGGTGTCCTAGTAGGGGCCCTGATTGTAATACCCCCACTGTGCTTGTGGTGCTTGGTTGACATGTTCTCCAGAGGGAGGGTCAGTTGGCGTCCATAGCCCAGTGCCTCCTAGTGGTGGCTGGTATGGCTGTCCAGCTTGATCTTGATTTCTCGGATCCTGATTGCCTCTCCCTCTCTGGTAACCTCCTCTTCTTCCTCGTGGTGGGCCACGCGAGCGACAGTCACGTGAGTAGTGACCTGGCTTTCCACAGTTGTAGCAGTAGAAAGTTCCTCCTTGGCCATCCCATTGGGCATCCCATTGGGCGCCTCCTCTTTGTTGGTTCTGCTGCCATGGTTGTTGCATCATCATCACCGGGAGCACCTGTTCTGCTTGTGCTTCCTGCTGGGTCATCTGTTTCTTTTTATCTTTAGCAATCTTTTGAGCCGCTTCAAGCTCTGCCAGCTGTCTCTTCATTAGTGCCACTTGCAGTGATTTGAGCTCCACCTCTGATCCTTCCACCGCTGCCCTGTGTTTATCATAGTGATGCAGTACATGTTCTCTCCATGCAGGTTGAGTGAAGGAGGCAATACCCACGGTGTTTCCAATCGCGTCTCTTACTTTTTCGGGCAAGCCTTTGGTCACCATGCTCCTCCAGAGTGCTAATGATGTTGGCGATGTATCTGGGGACTCTCTGAAGATTGTTCTCCACACTTGCTCCGCACGAGCTAGGAGATCGGCAGCAGCCTCCCCAGGCTTGGCCGCGAAGGTGGACATTTGGCTGTGGTCTGTTGGAGTAGGGTACTCTCTCCTTAGGGACCGATGTAGTTCCTCCCTGATACTGCCTATTGGTGTGGAGTCTGGCAGCTGCTCCGTTCCAGCTGCAATTTCAATTTTGTCCAGCGTGTGCTGGTCAGTAGCTCGGGCTAACAGGCCTCTGTAGTCACCCAGTGCTAGGCTGCGTGTTGACGTGAATGTTCCCAACTCACTGATCCATGGCTCTGCTCCTGAAGTTAGCGACGGCAGTGCGGCCAGCAGTGTCGTCATATCCATGAAGGAGAAGGGGGTGAATGCCATTCGACGAGGCGCGTCGGCTGTTGGAGCCGGCCTGAGGGGCATCATGTGGCGACTGCCGCGGAATAGTTTCCCACTTCGTGTTTGTCCCGCCTCCTCGGCCGTGCCTGTGAAGTCTCCGTTGATTTTCAGTCTCTTTATTGTCTTCACTGGTGTCCGTAGCTGGTACGCTCCTTCCTCCTCCTCTTCTTCTCTCTTATCTCTCGCTTCATCTTCACTTGGGTCGTGAAAAACCGAGTTACCTGCAGCTGGCGGAGGCGACGTTAACAGCAGCCCTCCACCCTCCCCCTCTAGGGTGAGATCTACCAACTTTGATTGTAGATCAGGGCGCAGCGCCATTCGATCGACAAAGTCACTCAACAGACGTGACTCTCTTCTTTCTTGTATTCCCTGCGTGAGCTTCATTTCATTGAGGAGGCGCTCTATCTCTGCTGATTCTGTCAATTCCTCACCAGTAGCGTCATAACATGCTCCGCTCCTTCGTCTAGGTGTGCCTGGTGTTTGAAGCTCACGGAGGCGTTCTTCCAGCACCTTCACTGTTCTTTCAACTTCCTTTGCTTTTCTTCTTCTATCCTTCTCTTGGGGGGAAGTCAGTATTTCCAGACTTCCTCCCTCCACTGTGAAGAATCCTTTCAGTTCTCCTTTTTTCACCTCCCTCTGTGGGGCCTGTATGAAGGGGTTGGAGGACACCTTCTCGGGCGGTGGAGGTGGCAGGTCAGGATACAGATTGCTTTGTTCATGCTCCTGCTTATTTTGGCTGTTAGGAGCATCGTTGTCGTGTGGGGGAGGGGCTGAGGGGTTTAAGGACGGAAATATGCCGCTGACATCTCTGGCGGCCCCTAGTGGTAAGCCTACTGCTCCAGCTGCCAGCTTCATCTCGTCCTTCTGTTCTCCCATGGGCATCGGCTTCCCGTCCATCCTCTTTGTGTCATAGTTAAAGCACCTCTTGATGTAGGGCCAAACTCCTCTCTCTTCATCTACTTGAGTCGACGCCCTCCTTTTCCCCATGTTAAAACTTTTAGGATTTCTGTTCTCCCATTCCTTCTTCTTCTCTTCGTAGTGTTTCAGTACTTCTTTGTTTATCTGTTGCAGCTCTTCTCCCGTTGGAGGACTCCCACGTTCTCCATTCCAAATGTCTTTATCTTTCCATCTCTTTATCATCCTCTTAAATGCCTCTTTCTCCACTGGCCAATGCCTCTTTCTCCCACTCATCCTGCTCTGATTCTGGACCTCATTCTCCAAACTCCACAGATAATTGCTCACTTTCCCTGCCATGTCAAACTTCTCTGCACTGTTCACTGTGCACTGTGATTTGAAATATAAAATTTTTGGAAGTAGTATTCTCAAATGTCCACCAGATGGAGCCAAGCCTCCTGTCAAAATGTTCCTGTTGCCCCTAGCAACTCTCTGTGTCCAGCTGGTTGCTTATCTCCAACTTTGAGCCTCTTGTGGCCTTGTTATGTTTTCGCTCCTAACTTTGTTTAGTCTCCCAGTAAACTAAAGTATTAACCCTCAGCTGTCCCTCACACATACCAAATTAAAACTGTCGCCTCTAAAATACGCACAAATCACGTATCGATCTATTCTAATGTTTTATGTTTGTGTTTGATAGCTTTTTGTTTGGTCTCATATGTGTTCTCTGCTGCCCAACTGGCCCTCAAACTTTGAAAGTCACACACGAACAATTGCAGCAGCTGCAGCCCTCAGCTTTTTCTCTCATATGCACGCTCCAAATAATCACACAATTAAACAAAATTGAAACCAAGCACACTGCCGTCTTTGGAATGCGCACAAATCACAAATACGGTAAAGGAATATCTTTACAAATACAGTCAAACAAATAAACAAAGTTAAAACGCAAATAGTCACACGCATTCATACCAAATAATCAAAATCACACGCTCCCGTCTCTGAACACTCGGATTAACTGAACAGTTAATCCACTTTCTCACCCTCAGCAAACAGACTGTGTATCGATGACCTCTTGATCACGATACAAATGACAAACTGCTTTTTCAGCAAACAAATACAGTCAAATCATAAAAATTCTTTCCCTAACCAACACACAAAACAAACAACGTTACTTTAATGCATCACAGCGGCCGCTGCGTATCATAAAACACATGTACAATATCTGCTTCGGCTGGGGTTCGAACACGGCCCTCGCGCGCGGCACCCGGGGATTCTTTAGCTAAAACTCCCTAAACCGTTTCCCATTCATTTTCAATGGTAGTCCTAAACCAGTACGGATGTAATATATCTTTGGCCACCAGCACCAGCAGCGCTGTGGTGCCGTTTTGCGAGAGAAAGATTTTCTCCGGTGTTTGTCAGTCAGTCGGAGCCTGGAAAGAGCATCGACAGCCCGCATTTTCCGGATCTATTCGCTGGGTGGACACTACGTTGAACGGTAAGTCATTAAGATGAATAACAATGAATTAAAATGTCATGACAATTAGTCTGGGCTGTCTGACATTCACTTGAAAGCTTCAAAGATAAAGTTAGTTGTGTTTTTTTTGTGTTATTGTGTCGAAGGCGGACTTCTGTATGAGTTCGTTACCTTACAACGTAACGTAATCTGGAGCCGTTAACGGTTCATATCGGTTAATTCATGTCCGACTTTGATGCGTTTTTGTGACCAAAAGTATCACAAGTTAACACGAACGTGCATTCAAATAAAATGAGTTAGCGTTTCTACGCATGTCAGTGAACACAGAGGCTGAGCAGCGGCCGGTTGAGGTTATGGTGAACGTAAGATATACTCTGTTACTTTACGGACACGTAACAAAAGAACAACAAGCTGTGACCGGACCCGGTGGTTCATGTCAATCACGTTAACGTTAAATAAACACGCACGTCTCCGTTGTATCACGTCACGTATCGTCATTAATGCATGTAGTTCATAGTTATGTACATTAACTGCTCCACGTGTGTTTGACAGCATTAGTTACTAACGTTAGTTACTTGGCAGATTCAGGATATCAGACAAAATATACTCAACTAAT